>NC_089873.1:29020000-29232500 GCF_040182565.1 Anser cygnoides
ACAGAAGAGCTACTTCACAATACTTCTAAGGATAATTTTAAATGCTGCATTAAATATAAATTCATTCACCTCAGGTTTTGTTCATCAGTTTTAAATGAAAAAGAAGTACTTGATTTTTTAAATATATATATGCACATACGCATTTACATGCACTGCTGAAAGATGAGGCACTTTTTTTCTCAAGAGAATAATAAATAATAAAAAACTCTCTTGCAGAAATTTGTGAGATTCAAGTGATCCTTTAAACAGTTACAATTTGCTACAAAAACGATGCACACTTAAAAAAAGAAATACAATTTATTTACTCACTAGGTTGTAACTGTCTTTTGAGAGCTACAGTGATCCCCTGAAGAGCATAAATATTTAGACAAATTTTAAAATGTGTATTATATACTTGACAGAACATATTTACATGACAGCTCAGAGCTTAAGCAATCTGATCGGAAATATTTCCCATCTAAAACAAAGTCAAATTGGGGAAAAAAAAAAAAAAAAAGGCAGCTCAGCCATGTAAAGAGGCTTGAGATTAAAAACATAACCATTTAGAAACAGATTAGCCATTTAAGTGTTTGTGTCAAAATTACGATAACCTTCATCTACTTCCCGATTCACCGGATCCCATGTATGAATTTATGAAAATCTAAGATGAGCAGCACACAGCATTAACTCCATGTCTTCTCTAACTAAGCCGTTTAATTGCCTGCTCTTTATCTGCTGCCCTCTGCGCCCGCAGGTCCCGCATCCTCAGCAGGCGGAGCTGCCTCGGCAGGGTGGAAGTGGGTGTCCCCGCGGGTGCCACCCTGCCTGTCGAGCAGTCCTGTCCCCTGCCCAGCACCAAGCTCAACAAACATGTGCTTGTCTGTGTGACACTGCCGAGCTGATGCCCAGGAGTGGCAGGGTGAGAGGGAAAAGGGTGGAAATAAACCTTACAAAGCCTGTTGTCACTTTTGTCAACGGTGAAATGAAAAGGCTGAGGGGGATCCTTTGATCTCCATGAAGCCCGGGTCTCGTTTATCCCTTGGTGATCTGCTAGTCTTTATCTTGGCCTTCTTTAAAGACATTACGTATGTTGGGATCAGATACGGTGTTCTGAGGTTTGGCCCACAAAAGCAGTACCAAACACATAGGCATTCTCATTCATTGATCTGGATCTTAAAATATGACTGTGGACGTATGGGCAGTTCTCTGCCAGGAGATGGTGAAAGGCAAGAGACTGGTATTTCGGTATGGCAAAGCCTACCTCCAAATGCATGAGAAACATCTACAGGAAAAAATGGTAAATAAACCTACAAATGCAAACCGCTATTGTGTTCTATGTTTTCCAAAACAGAGGAAAACAGAGCTGGCTGTATTCAGCCATCAGGCACCCAGCTGTGAACTGCTGCAAGGGAGCAGCTGGTGGCCCTGGGCACACCCCGGAGATCAGGAACTGGGGCAGGGCCACAAGAGGAGGTGGCACAGGTAGGGAGGGCGAGGAGGATACATAAAAAGCCATTACTGGTTAGTGTCTACTGTTCCTGAACCGCTTACAGAAGTAGAAACGGTTTCTCCAAATCCAGCAGTGTACTAGAAGAAAGGTATGAAAAGCTTGTAAGGATGCATTTACTGTAAAGATGTTTTGTCAGCAACTTGCATGGCCATCTACAATCTTGTTGGGGAGAACAGGTATTTCAGGAGAACTACTTAAAAGTAGATAAAAAGAAGATAAAATAGCAAAGATAGAAGGGATTAGCAAGGAAGAGGCCCTGAACCGAACAGTAAATTGGAAATGGCTGGTCAGAAATTAGGTTTGGATCATCTTTACTTGCAACTGTGCAATACTAAAATCAGATTCATCCTACCTAACTTCAAACACATAAATAGGATGGAATCACTACCTCACCCAGACCTGCCAGATGAGCTTGTTGCTCCCACCTATATGGGAAGCAGAGAGTTTGCTGTCCTGGTTAAGATGCACCACTGAAGTATGTGATGTGTGAGTGGATGGAGTGAGTGACTCACTGTCAGATGAATCACAAGAGGAAGAAAACTGCTAGAACAAATTATATATATTTTGAAGATAACAAGGAATTGTTGGATACTCTTACAGATGTCTGAGTTTAAAAAAATAAAAAAAAATCAAGTTTAATAGAAAAAAATCTTCACCACCAGACTGTTGGGCAAGTGTAGAATGAATACATCATAAAGCATAGATTACACAGTTACATAGCTTTTTTTTTCCTTTTATTTTGGACTGTATAAATTAAATGGCTACTCATGTTGAATTCTGTGAACTTAGCAAAGATATTTGTTAAGTTAGCTATTTCACCTACAAAATAAAACATATTTAGTTATGTTTAGCTATATTTTTCACTAGTCAAATAGATCAAAAGCTAGGAAAGTGATGAAAAAAGAAACTGAGGATAAGGATACTTGATTTAAAGAAAAAAAAAGACCAAAATCCCAGCACATATGGACACCATGTATTTCTGAACTGTACAAAAACATGTTACTTGTCAAAGATTTCTTATTCTTCTCTCCTTTCAAATTATAAATGAATCATTTAGAATTAAGATTGAAAACTGTTGCCTTTTGTAAAAAGGTATGTGCCTCATAGTGCACAATGAATCGTTTCTTCCCCCAGACTTGTTTACTTAATATATTAAGTAGCACGGTGGTAATCTTTACATTTGCAGCAAATAAAATACAGAATATTAGTATTTTATATTAAAACAAGGTACCAACAAGTGAATTTTAAGATATTAATATCTGTACTAAAATATATTTCATTATTGTTTACATACAGCATTGCTCTTAATCAGTTGCTTTAATTTTACAAGTGGAAACTTTAAAACTGAAAGAAAGCAATTATAAAATGTTCTTTATTTGCAATTAAATTCCAAGGTTGCAGAATACTGTATGTCCCAATTTTACAGAACTGCTTAAGGCATCTGCCAACCAAGTTTCAAGAGGATTAGCTGTAATGAAAATGCAACATATGTAAATACAACCACATATTTAAATGTCAAATATTTCAAACACAATAGCAAAATTACAAATTCAAAGTTATCTTTACAAACATATAATTCTATGAACTTCTTCCATGAAAGATAAAAACTTGGAAACAGCATTTTATACTCTACTGTACAAAATACCTAATGTGGCAATGCACTGACTTAGTCTTCTTAATATATCTCATTATTTAACTGAATATTGGTGTTTTTATTAATACACAACATACTCCACCTTTAACATCAGTTTCACATATTTCAGTCATATTGTGTTTTCAGAAGAGTATCGTTCCTTGTGCTAAGCTAGCAAAAATAAGGTAAGCTATGAACTTAAAAAAGCACCTTTTATTTGTGCACTCTGAGTATCTTGTTTACTTGACATTATGTGTAATATTAGCACAGGAGAAAGAACACCATTATACAAGAAAATAAAACCATGCAGCTAGAACTCCTCTGACTTCAGACACATTTTTCTCATCTCTGGATGTGGTACAACCTTGCTGTGAACTGTTAGGTTTCCACTACTTAGAGACAGACGGTTTCATACTGCTCAACAGAGATTACTGCTGTCTATCTAAATAGGGCTTACAGTGGCATCAGCATATTTTATTAACTCAGAACCATAAATCCTATTCTTATATGCTCTCAAAGACCAACACTCCTAGGGTCAGTTAAATTTACATCAGCACGGCACCTACCAGGAAGAAACTTCAAAGTAAGGAAATGTTCATTTCCAATAGCCCCCCAGAAATTTGGATATCTATTGGAAGTTTAAAAAGCAGCACTCTATCCTTGATAATAAAGGATAGTTTTCCAATCAGATCTCTAGCTCACTGCAACACTACACAGCATCCCAATACACTTTATAAAGTATATAATTATTATATACTATTTACTTATATATAAAATGTAAATACAACACAGGTTTTCTTTGTCAACAATTCTCCCTTCTTTGCATCATAAGCATCTATCTGAAGGCCAGCAGACCTTAATATCCACACTCTTCTGTGACTGGGATAGTAAAGACCTTTGAAAGAAAACATCACCACGTTTTTGAGCATTCAAGGAATATCCTTTTATATTCCATTGCATATTGGTATAAGAAGGTGCTTTTATCAACACCAACAAAATTATTTCTATATATATTTCTCTGCTATCATCAGAACTGACAGAAGAACACAACTATATTCTGAATATATATTGTTAAGGACTGGAGAGCAAAATGGAAAGAGAGATGACAAAGTCAAACAAGTAACAGCCTAAAATAATACAGAAATTTCCAATTATATTGAAACTATAATCCAAAATATGATTTTAAATAAATATTTGTTGTCTACTCACATATAGTTTTACTCTACTCCCTCTGAATAAGTGCACTAACAGGCATAGGTTATTCACAAACAAAATTTTGGCACTACAGGAGCAAGATGCACTTATCTAGATAAACACTGCTTTTTCACTGAGGTACACAAAACATCATTCAGCCGCAAGCAGTCTTTAGAAATACAAATCAGATACCAGTGTCTCCTCAGGGGAAGAAACAGCCTTGGCATCTCTCTCTGTATCGTTTAGTAGCAATAAACTGTGCAATGTAGTCAAGCGGTTTCCACGATGCAAGAAAAGAAATGCTGCATAATACTTTAGTGAACTTGGAAACCCTAGAAGAAAATGCATATCTAGTTCCATTGACTGCTGTGTTTTCCCCTTTTATTTTCCCGAATAAGCGTCCAAAATCAGACATAAGGTGAGAGGAAATGGTCTCAAGTTGTGATGAGGAACTTTTAGATAGGACATTAGGAACGAATTTCTTTACAGAGAGGGTATTCAAGCATTGCAGTGTGCTGCTCAGAGAACTGGTGGAGTCCCAGTCCCTGGAGGTATTTAAGAGAGATGCACATTGCACTAAGGGACATGGTTTAGTGATGGGACTTAGTAGGTCGAGTTGATGATCTTGAAGACTTTATGATCTTGAAGGTCTTTTCCAACCAAAATGATTCTACGACTCTATGATTTTATGACCAAGAGTGTGATTTTGCCCCTTCTCCTCTGTGGGACATGGCATGTCTTACATGTGCCTGGTTTTGGTTGGGATAGAGTTAATGTTCTTCCTAGTAGCCGGTATGGTGCTGTGTTTTGGATTTAGGATGAGAATAATGTTGATAACTCAATGATGTTTTAGCTGTTATTGAGCAGTGCTTACACTAAGCCAAAGACTTTCTAGCTTCTCTCTTAACACCCTGCCAGCAAGAAGACTGGCCATTCACACTAAGCTGGGAATGGAAAAAACGAGGACAGCAGACCCAAACTGGCCAAAGGGATATCCCATACCATGTGGCATCATGCTGAACAATAAAACTGGGGGAGTTGGCTGGGGAGGGCAACTGCTGTAGTCTTAAGTTTGGGGTCTGGCTGGGCATTGGTCAAAGAGTGGTGAACAATTGCATTGTGCATCACTTGTTTTTTATATTCCTTTATCATAATTATTGTCATTATTTTCCCTTCACTTTCTGTCCTGTTAAACTGTCTTTATCTCAATCCATGAGTTTTACCCCCTTTTTTTTTTTTGGATTCTCTCCTCCATCACACCAGGGGAAGGGCAGGGAGTGAGCAAACAGCTGTGTGGTGCTTAGCTGCTTGCCAGGTTAAACTACAACACTGAGAAGACTCACTTCTGAGAACTGGATCACAACAGAAGTGGACTCAATTCATGTATCAACTGTAATATCTTAGTGTAGTTATTACTAAATATCTATAATGAAATAAGTCAATGACTCATTAAAGATCTCCTTTTTACTAAAAACAACCTTATTTAAGAACTTAGAAGCCAATCATAGTTCAACAATTTGAGGATCTGACTTTAAAGTGATAAACCAATTTAAAAACAAGATCTTCTCAAATTGCAGACCGTTTACTATTTTATTTTCATTGTAACACAAAACAACTCAGTGGAACTTCATTCTCAAATAGCAATTTAACAATTCAATGCTATCACTGCTATGAAGAGAAAAACAGTGAGCTTTGAAGCTATTTGATCTCATCATATCAAAACTGCAGTCTTGTACTGATTTCAGAATCTACTTAATTTGCTATTTTGCAACAGAAAAGTAGAAAGACTACAAAAAGCAAAGTGCCAGAAGTAAACATTTTGATCAACCTAACTAATTCTCTTTCAAAAAGCAAAACACCTGCTGTTCTTTTTTAGAAAGAAAAACCTTGAAATTTAAAGACAAAATAAGTGTATGTGTGTGACTTGTTTACATCAGACAAAAGTAAACCCGTCATAAAAGTGGAAAACACGGAATTTTCTTTTGGTAGCCTATGAATATTTAAGGAATGCCTAAAACACTTAGCAATTTTTTTTTTGACAATTTAGCTACCTCACCAATGTAGTTACTTGGACACCATGGTGACATGCATCATATACAGACTTTTGAAGTCTGCATTTTTGCAATTTCAGCACAGAGAAAAGGGGCAGGGTGGGATTATACTGCATGTAACAAGGTAGGGGTTGCAGTATCTTATGGTGTATCACCAAGAAATGGGAGAAGTGCTGAGTCTGAAACAGTGATGACTAGCTATGATCTGCATGCCAGTCAAAATATGGTTTGGAAGGAACTAATAAAGTGGTTGGCCCCACACAATAAAAACTATGTGCACTAAAAGCATGAAGACTTATAATAAACATGAAATTCAGCTACCCAACTGAAATTGCACAGTAGCTCCTTTCTTCAGATGCATTCCAGGCTGCATCTATGTAAACACCACACTGGCCTTCAGCATGCTGCCACAACCTCAGGTTCCTTAGTCTTCAAACTCTGTTAGTTATTACTAGGTTTTTCACTTGAAGATTTCACAGCTAGGCAACCCTCACTCCACCCACTGTTTTACAAGAAATCTATCCTCAGGACTACAGTGACCACGCACAACAATGTAGGTGACTTTTCAAGACTCACCAATGTTCACAAGATTGTTTCTTGATGAGATGCAAGCCTACACACATGAGAAGAGGGGAGGGGACAGAGGGCTGAAGGCAGGGAACTGAGGGAAGCCCCACTCCAAACAGGCAAGAAACAGTTGCAGAGATGACCTCAGAAACTGTAACTCCAAAGTGGATTCATTGACTCCAGTTTATTACTTACAAGGAATCTGTATCTAGCTCATTCATCGGTTCCCTCCTCAGTTTCTCAAGCACAGGTACTTTTTTTCTTGCCAGGACCAAGTTGACTTGCTTCTCAAGAAACATTGGGTCCACTGTTCTGCTTGTCACCAGGGCATTAGCCTGTAGTACCATCCACTAGTTACACGTACTCGGCATGGTAAATCAGCCCGAAATCCTGGCCAAACAAGTCCAGATTCACCCTTGTCCCATTGTCACGACGGTCTCTAGCTAAAACATGATGGCCCCCAGAGAGCCATATAGCGCCTTCATAGAGACCTGTGATAGAAATAGCTGTCACATGTCCAACAAAAGGTTTTATTTCCCAGAAGCCTAAATATATATACAAAAAAACACATCCCCCCCAAAAAGGGGGAAATAGGACTATTTTGTCTCTAGTGTGTACAAAGGCTTCTAAAAGCCAAAATACCAGCTCTTCACTGAAAACTCTTAAATAATTTAAAGAGGTTCTGGAAGAAAGGTCCCACACTTCCTGAAAATAGAAGATCATGAACATGAGCAGAGAGATAGTATCTGGGCACGTATTTGATGAACAAAGCACCATTGCTAAAAAACTGCAAGCAGGACGCCCAGGTAGACATTATCTAAAGGCTACCTTCTAAGCTGGAATGGTCAAAGATCTCAGGGGATGACAGATAGCCCCCCCAAAAAAACTATGAAAGCAGTAGAGAAAGAATTTAGTTGTGTATGCAAGTCTATAGGAAGATTGTTAAAAGATAACATATGAAAATGTTAAGATTAAACAGTTAAAACTCATTCTGTGTAACATTGACAGGTTTCCAGCCTAGCTCCAAATTAATGATGACTAAGCATTTTGTCATTGACGACAACTTGAAAAGTTGTTGTTCAGGCTTAGAAAGCTTGAAACTAAACTTTAAAAGGATTTCAAAATACAGGACTCCTTACACAGACTTCACAACTCAAAATTTAATAACTCTGCTTTATGGAAATATAGCAGTTGAGAATAATTTACTATCAACATGACGCTGTAATGCCAAGTATGACCCTACAACTGGCACTGCATACTGTATTTTGCTAGATAATCTTCTGGAGGCTGCACATCCAGATATAGACACACACCAAGCTGCTGATGCATAAGTTTCCCATTGTAAACCTGGCTCTATATTCAGTCCATTTTGATACTTCCTAACTCACAGAAAATCACAGGCCATTTTTTTTATCAACAGCAAATATCCACAGTTCTTCCAGAGAAGCATTTATCTTTTCCCCTTGACAGCTAAGATCACTGTTTAAAATATTATCTGTGGTACTGAGAAGATATGGATTCTCTATGACATGCAATATTTGGAAACGTGTAACATACTGTTCTGAATGTGAGTACATTTATATGCAAATTTAAGCATTATGACAAATTAAAACTCCAATATGGTGACATTAATGAACCACATAGATGCCAATGCCTTACGCTATAATCAAAGATTAGAGAATTATTGTCCAGGATAAGATATTTGTCCACTCCAAGATATTTGTATCATCTTAACAAAACCCCAAAGAATCTTTCCTATCATGCAACAGTCTTATTTAGCTGTCCTCCTGAAATCCTGAAACTGTAAGAACTACGTGCAAGACAGCTACAATGGCAGATCTTAGCACAACAGTTCTGTGGGTGACTCTGGGTGCAATGCTATTGCAACTTGTTTACCTCACTGTTGGGTACAGCCTTTCATGACATCCTGCATTCCCACCCTGCTCCCTTCCTTGATTTGGCATCAATGTCCACTGGACTGTTGTTTGGACTGTTTCAGAACAGCACAAGTCAGGAGAAAACTAACAACATCAAAAAAAAAAACAATAAATAAAGAGAGCATGTTCATCAGTTTGGCATGCTGAAATGGCTGAGTAGAGTCCAAGAAATACTGGAGTTGGTGTACACAAATTAGACTATGCTGAAACGAGACAGTATCACAGCATCTGCTGAAAAATTCAAATGGGATTCCTTCTACACTGCTTATATTAGTAATCTCAACTTCTACTCTTTCTCTTAGTCTCTACTTTGAGTAATTTTTCATTCCATTATTTTAAATTTACGGAAGTATCATTAAGATCTTCCTGCTGATGATTCTTCACATTTATTTTCCAATTCCAGTTCCTTCAAATGTTGCTCCGCCTTTCATATGTCCTTCAGAAAGAAGGCTAGCTTTCACATGATACCTGCAACAGCTTTCCTGCTCTCATTCCTTCAGTTCATATTCTCTATCATTATGTTTGGCACAATGAAGGAACACTACAGGTTGTTACTGAACAAAGAGATTTACAACAAAAATAGAAAACTGCAATGGCACTGAAGTGCTGGAGTTTATAGGTAGCTGCAGGAGACAAGAGCACAAGAACACCTGGGAAAAAGTAAGGTATGATATTTCATGCCAAGGGAGTAATCTCTCAAAAACCCTTAAAGTTTCTCCTTTTTACTGTCCACAGTTCCCACTAGTCACAGACTTTCTGATGTGTAATATTTCACAGCTATAGGAAGAAACTCTACATGGGCACAAGGGATTTTATTGCAAACCAATATGATTTAAATATATGCCAGTTCTCTTGTAACAGTGATTTCTTTACTAGCTTATAACCTTCAAGTTTAGACGAATAACGTGTACAAATGAGATTCAAAGTGGTGTTGTCAGTTCTCAAAATGGTATCGTATACCTCACCAGAGATGAAGAATCACAGAATTACAGAATCATCTAGGTTGGAAGACACTGCCAAGATCACCTAGTCCAACCTCTGACCTAACACTAACAAGTCCTCCACTAAACCATATCACTAAGCTCTACATCTAAACGTCTTTTAAAGACCTCCAGGGATGTTGACTCAACCACTTCCCTGGGCAGCCCATTCCAATGCCTAACAACCCTTTCAGTAAAGAAGTTCTTCCTAATATCCAACCTAAACCTCCCCTGGCGCAACTTTAGCCCCTTCCCCCTCGTCCTGTCACCAGGCATGTGGGAGAACAGACCAACCCCCACCTCACTACAGCCTCCTTTAAGGTACCTGTGGAGTGCGATAAGGGGCCCTGAGCCTCCTCTTTCCCAGCTCCCTCAGCTCCCTCAGCCGCTCCTCGTAAGACTTGTTCTCCAGACCCCTCACCAGCTTTGTTGCCCTTCTCTGGATTCGCTTGAGCACCTCGATGTCCTTCTTGTAGCGAGGGGCCCAAAACTGAACACAGTACTCGAGGTGCGGCCTCAGAACTAACATTCAGAAATACATATCTGATGTCTTAAGCCTATGGACAAGGTTTTTAAAAACATCCAAAAAAATAGAATTTCATACATTTTGATGCCTCTGAATTTTCCTTGTGTTCCTAGAAGCACCTGGTAACAGATTAAAATGACTAAATTCACATTACTGATATATTTTACTATCTTATTCTAATTCTGCAAGGTGACACATGTAGCACTGTTTAAATAACTCAGACCTAGACAGAGATGAAAAAATGTGGAGCTTTTTCATGTAAATGAAAACCTCATTTTGTTACAAGTCATAAGGAATGATGCAGAAATCTAAGTAAAAGCTGGAAAGAAGACAAAGCATGTGAACGTCCAAACCAAGCTATAATGGTCATCCTTAGTGCTAAATAATGCGTCCCACTTTATGATACAGTATGACTACAGAAGACTAGCATCAGGGCAACAACCATGGCTGCACAGTTGAGAATTGTAATAGGGCTTGACTTGTATTCTATACTAAGTGTTAAAAATGCTACATAATCTTGTCAGCCTTGAGAGTATTGTAACAACAAGGAGTCCTTTATGAATAAATACTAAAGCCCTTTAGACAGAAGGTGGGTGCAAAAGGAAAGCACTTCCTGCCAAAGGAAAAGTCTTGTTTCATTCCTTCTCAGTACGTGTCCATTTGAATGCTACTATTGGGGGAGGTATGGGATAAGAGAAAGTGAGAACTCTGAGGACCCTGCCCTAAGCAGATTATATTCGCCAGGCCGCAGCAACCCATGTGGGATGGCAACATTTGGAAAACAACTTGCTATGAACACAGAATCCCTACCTGAAACACAACTTAAGAAACAAAAGTAGGAGGGACTAAACATGTAAAGAAATACTCAGCTGCTCAGTTTAAACTAGAACTCTATCTCCTTTTCATTCATGACATGGTGTTTCTACCTGGAGTGTGATGTTAAGTCTCCCCAAATCAATCTTTTTCTATCTTAATATTAAGCCTCTTCAGGTTGAGAGCAAGATGAATGAGAGTTGAACTGACACACTTATCATGACTACTCAAATAAAGCAGCATTAGGAAGGCAGCACCAAGTGTTCTCAGGAACAACAGGACAGGCACAGCTCAGTTCATCTCTTACAAGGAACAAATGACTGAGACAGGAACAGGTACACCTCAAAATATCACACTTGGCAACCAACAGGAAGCCGAAAGGACAGTCATTAGATTGGAAGACAGGCGACTTTAGACAGCATAAGTTTATTTTACACAATCCTACGATTGATTACCTTTTCTTGCCTCTGTAAATGCAGTTTTCTGTTATCTAGAAATAATTCTTGTAGTCATCCAATGATTTCCAGTATCCAGTACCTAGGCTTGCTAAATTTCAGTCTATAGCTCTCTTTGGTTGTTGTCATTTGCTAATTAGCTTTGCTTCTTTAAGATAATTTAACAGGCATTTTAAAATCTGGTCTCAGATCTTCTCTGCTGGATAGAAGAACATACATAACGTTTGACAAAACAGAGTAATGATGTACTCCAGTAAGCATATAACATTTTAACTCTACGCTATGTGGTCTGACTACCAAGTGGAACCATCACTTCTATATCCTTCTATTTGAAGCTCCCATATTTCAGTGTTCAATGGTAACATTTCATCAATTTGTTTATCTTCCTAAGTCAGTCTCTCGTATGAAACTGCATAGTTTACAACTGAGCAAACAGAATGTATAATACCCAAGTAAAAATCACTGTTAAATTTCAAACAGAAAATGACTGGCAGATGACCAATTTACCATTATAACATCAGTACCAAGGTTATATGTCATACCTAACCCTAAGGTCCAAGCCTCCAAGAAGAATAAATGACATCTAAGAAAACCAAGGCTGCTTTGTTTCTTGAGGACATTCAGAGCAATACTGGCAATGGTCCTATGCTAACATAAGAAACAAATCAGCTAAAAACAGCAGCAATGAAAAAACGTAAGAGCCAGCAAATACCGTCTCTCAACAGCAGATCAAACTCAGCAGCTGAACAGAAGGTAGTAGAGGACAAATTGATTTGAGAATAAGAAGTCATGAGGTCCAGAGATAGCTGTTCCTGAATTATGTCTGTTAAGAGACAGAATATTTATTTCCTGTTGGAGGATTGAAGAAGTCTGCTTTACTCCATCCATGTTAGACATTAGCATTCTGTTAATTGGCTGAAATAGCCCACGGTTGCTATTTTTAGTTCGTGTTATGTTTTGATTTTCAAAAGTAAAGAAGAATAGTAGCCACTTTCTTTCTTCAGGCTTCATGTAAATGTACAGTCCTATATAGAAAAGGGGAGAGGACTGAGATTCTACCACGCTCTCTTTACTGCTGCCATCCTGTTTTCACAGGGGAGAGCAGTATTCATCAGGGGCTCTTTACATTTTCTTTCTTCTCTCTTCTCTTTGGTGATGATGCTGACACACAGGGAAATTCCACTAGAAATGGTAGCACTGCTAATTATCAAAGGACACCCTGGGCTGAAATTGTGCTGGTACATACTGTACCCCACACGTTCCTGAGCTGCAATGCTGTGCTCTAGAATTAAAGCTTATGCAGCTTCCAGCCTTTGTATTTTTTTTTCAAAGTAATTCCGAGAATGCTGAAGAAAGGTTACTTATGAGACACTAGATATTTTCATGGTATGTAATCCACAGGTATTTTTATACTGTATGATACACCTTGTTGCTTGAGAGAAGAGAAATCTTCTCCTTTGCCAGGCTGGTAAAGGGTCTGCTCTCATGAGCGACAACACAAAGAAGGGCACTCCAGATGGCATTTTAGTTCCCTCTCAATCACAGGGAAATAAAGAAAAACTTCAAAGAACCCAGAAGGAGATAGGAAAGCCAAGCAAAACCAAATGAAGATGAGGATTAATAGTAATTTCAGGTATTATTAACTATAATTATTATATTAAAACAAAAATAAAATACGTAAACAGTACATTTTTCAGTTGAATGAGAGTTCACTTTCACTCTGAGAGACACCAACCCATTAAACCTCTGCCATAAGTTACCTATCACTGGGTCTCAGAGACCTCCAAGCAAACAATTCCATCAGTCATCAGCATCCCAGGCATGACATAACACCTGATGAAGATGTGGATGTATTTCCACGTGGTCATTCAAAATTATTTTGGCATTGGTAGGAAAGTCCCAATCAAGTCAAAAAATCCTGCTTTGGCTGTTCACTGCAAATCTTGACACCAACTTCTGTTCAGTTAGAAGGTAGCAAACATACAGAATTAGCAACAGACATGGAGGTACTGTCCATGTTAATTATAAGAGCCAAGACATATGCTCAGGTGTTGAATCTGTGAATATAAAAACATAACACTCACTTGAGCTGCCCTGACATCAAGTGTCTAAATTAGGAAACTTGCGGTTTTGAAGTTTTGGAGGAAAATCTGGGAAATTAAGACAAAATGCAGCAGAAACTTAATTTTCCTCTACATATGCCCAGTCTTTTAAATAATGTGTATGGAATATAAAAGTCTGCATTCTGCCACTCTTCTTGAACCTTCATGGAAATATGGAGTCATGAGCTGTCTCATGAGGTTACAAGGTTACAAGGCAGCACCATTTGGCTGTGCGAAGCTAGGTTTAAATCAGAACAACCACTGGACAGAGCAAAACATCTTATTAAACATAATAAAACCTTCCATAAACCTGAAGGAAGGAAGGACAGAAAATGGAGGCTTAATCTTTGAGTGGGCATGGGTAGAAATGGGTGACAGATGGTCTTTTACAGAGCTCAGGGAGAAGAAACTGGGACTGGTAACAAACATACTAAATGTCAAAATAAACACCCCTTTCTAGTATTTATAAGGACAGATCTAACTGAAGTAAATGGCAGTATTTTCACTTATTATTCACAAAACATTCAAAAGTCTTCAGCACCCACAGAGTGACAATGGAGCATTTCGGCAAAGTAGATGTCAGACAGAAGTTACAAGAAACAGCAGAAGTTGTCCAGGTCTTCACCACAAAATGAAGAAAATCCAGACACTGCAACAATCTCAAATATTCTGGAGACCTGTAGCAAACAGTGCCCCACTCAAACATATCATGGCCAGGATTTCCAGCAATGCAGAAGCTGGGTGGAATCCATTCAACAGCTCACCTCACCATGGGACCAAGAATACACTGGAAAAGACCCTATACCCCTGACCTCATCTTACGAAAAACAATGAGCGCTTCTTGCCAGTGTGAGAAGTACAACTGATTTATGCTAGCCTGCCTCCTTCTTGGAAAGATTCAGTTGAGGTAATCAGAACAGATCTCCCGTGTGCCCTCAAGAAATGTGATCCTGTTTGATGGGTCTGACCAAGAGCTGGAGGATCATGGAGAACAGCTGATCCCTTTCTCTGTGGGCCAATTGCACAGGGCCCTCACAGAACAGAGAAGATGTCCATTTCTGCTTGGGCATGCTGCACAACTGCAGTCCTTGGACAGGAGCCTGGAAATCTCATGTGGATGTATTTCAGAGGCACTATATGTTCCTAAACAAGTAACATGAGGCTTATGCTCCCCCCACAGGCTTCAGCCCTTTGATAATGAGTTTAACCTTTGGAGTCACCAGGCCAAATAGGGTGTACCAGACATGTCTCTGTACTGGGGAGAGAACTAGAAAATCATTGTCCTGCACCATTGTTCTGACACCACAGCAAAAGCTTCCCACATTTTGAGAAATGGTAACCAGCCTGCTGAAAGAATACACAGTAGGAGATCACACACAGGGGAGACACGTTTAGTGTTAGGTTATGTGTGGCATGAGACATCACAGAGGTTATCTGGGAAGTGTATTGTCAAATAAGTAAAACACAGTCTAGGATCTGTCCACAGACAAAAGAGCTCTCACAAATTGAGATTTAATAGTTTTGCCAGTATGCCCAAGGATTTGCAGCAATATAACTTTTGATTCAAGTGTTCACCTTGGGACCCAGATGCTTGGAAAGAGACTGAGTCATTTGAAGAGATTCAGGTTTTGCACCTTTGTGGGATCCTTTATCAGCTGAACAATTGTCAAAGTAAATGAAAAAAGGCACACTGAGACACCAGAATTTAACGATTGCCATCATTACAATGAAAACTTCGAGGTTTACAAGAAAAGACCCTGAAACGAACACAGTTATCATCTGCGAACAAAATAATTATTGACAATGGGTCAGTTTTATAACTGTATGAAAATACGCACCTACAATATTAAAAAGTTACAAACTGCCTACTGAACATGAATTTCAGACGTGGGAGTAGGGTGCCAAAACACCCTTTCTCTTGTCAGGAAATGCCCTCTGTAAAATCCACTCTATTGGGACGTGCTGTAACTGGCTTTAGGACACCCATACAAAATCTATCTGCAGATAAGGCATGCTTTCATGAAAAGGGTGCCTAAAAAAGGACACAGAAGTGACAGTATGTGTTAAACCAGATCACACAGTCATTGTTCATTATGTCTGGTCCCGAAGCATCTAATATTTTATTATGCCAGTCTTCTTTTTTAGGATAGATTAAGACATGATCTAGAAAGTGGGAATCCCTCACAGCTTTGCATGAGTATGGGCCTTCATAGTCCAGGAACTGAAGACGAGGAAACATCTAATAGGAGGTCCCTGGCAGATATCTGAGGCCAGGATGAACTTCTTGTCAGAATAATGGACACCACAGACTGACCAGAAGTTTCCATCATAGTTACAGAGACTAGCAAGAATACTGTCAACCACAAGTGCCCCAGAAAAGACTGGAAAGCAGTCTTCCAAGACGTATAGGGAGGAAATCCTAAACAGTCAAGAACTTCTCCAATTTACCAGATGAAATTGCAATGAAGCAACTGAACAGACTTACTTCTTCACTCAGGAACAGGTCTAATGACCCTTGTCACTGAATGTCAAAGATTCGTCCTTCCTCAATGGCTTCCAGGGATGAGGAGTTGAGAGGGATGTAGGGAAAAGTCTGCACTCCCTGGAACCTGGTGTTTGACAGAAGAGCTGGCTGAAGCAGAATGTCTAGCTCTGAAATGACCTCAGGGGAGGCCCTTCCATGAAAAAATCCCATGCATTAGGCTATATCATGCTTCTACCTCTTTATTAAGGGGAACCCTAACACATTCTCTGACCACTTAAGTAGTTCTGTTACCACTAAGTAGGCTCTTGAAAGAGAACTAGTCATCATGGTCCCCCCGTACCCCCTTGGTGCAGGAGGAATACAGATGATCGTGACATGATCAGCCATCAAACAACATTGTCAAGGTGTAATTATCTTACATACACTCATGGGTGAAAAAAATTCTCTTGAGAAAGCAAATAGGGAAGATCTTTTCTTACCATAAAGCAAGAAGGACAAATTGCTGTTGCATTGTTAGCACATCTTTTGCCCTTAATGCAAACTGTTTCTGAAGAAATTTCTGTATCAATCAGATCAATACAAAATTAACAAGTGATAACAAAAGCAAAAGCTTTATATATATAGAACTTAGAAACAGAATTCTAAAACAGTATTTGATGACATGTAAATATGCTTACAATGTGGATGCAGGTAAATGGCATTATGAAATGTCACAGCAGGTAATATGTCTAGTCACTTCACAACAGCAAGATCTTTTATTCAGAATTTTCATTTCAGACATTAACTGAACACCAAATCACAGAAGCATATGGCTTTAACATTATTATGTTTATTTATGTTTATTACTTTGTCTCTACATTTCCTTTTTACAAGTAAAAATTTCTCTCATATTGACTTAGTTTTTAAAATTCAATTATGTAACAGCTGTTTGATGACAAGGCCTATGAGGATCCTTGAAAAACAAAAACACCAAAGTTTTAGGACATTATCTTATTCAAAAAAAAAAAAAAGCAAGCTTTAAATCTGCAAAGCATCATAGTCTTAGGAATGTCATTGTGCAGTTGTCTAAAAAAGAATAATGCTGGCTTATTATTGATGTTATGCTAGGAAATAGTGCTAGCTAAAGATAATAGTTTCTCAACTCAACTATAGTAGTAAAGATACAGCCAAATTAGACCACATGCATAATTCATTACAAAAGGCCTGATTTTGCATTATTTCTGTTATAACTTTGAAATTGCAGGTAGCTCTGATGGACTGCAGAGATTTTTATTTGAAGATCCTCACAATTTTTGGAACTTTTTTGGTCAATAAGTTATTGTCTTAGTATTAGGAAATAAGGTATCTACAGTTCAGTTTCCTTCTCTATGCCCTCAAAACACATCATACATAACAACGTGAAAACACATCTCATGCATTTTTAAACCATAAGATTAATTATTAGCCCACCTTGTAAAACCTTCTCTTAAATATGCTTCTTTAATTTTTTTTTAATGAGATTTTTCCAAATTAAAGTGGAAGTACTTATACTATCAACAATTTTTGTCAATGATTTAGTATGTTTTAAAGGAAGGATATGAAATATCCACGAATAAAAAAACTCCCTACAAATCTTATGCAATACTGATATCGTATACTATTATTTTTCTTATTTTGATATACTAAAGGTTAGTTCATATGTTTTAAGATATTATTGAATTTTTAGACCAATATGATAGTAGAGCAACAATCACATAAGACAACTAAGCATGTCTCTTTTGCCACCCGCCACTTCTGTCAGTTATCCTGAGCAGTTCACTACATCTTCTAGTGAAAAACAATAATATGCCATCATTTATGTTGAGCAAATGATATGCTTTTTAACCAAGATCCAGCAAACAAGCTCTGAAGTACTCCATTAAAGCTATGCAGAAATTCTACAGTAGCTTGAGTTGAATTAAACAAAGTATGAGGCACTCACAAATTGAAAAGGAACAACAAAATGACTTCTTAGGTCCATATTTAAAATTCATGTCATTTGGCTTATCTCTCTAACATACAAATTTTAATACATTGAAAGTTATTGTAATAGTAACATTGAACAGATTAATCCTGACTCTGCTGATGAAGAAAGCAGAGTAAACATCAGCATTAACAAGGGTATTAGTTCTCTGAAGAGTGTACTCCTAAATTCTGTAAGGGCATGTCCAGTTAATATAGTTTTCCTTCCAGAGCTTCCTACAGACATCTTCAAAACTAGCTACTTGTAGTACTGGCCTACAAAGAAAAGGAAAAACCGAAAAAAAAAAGAGGTCTTGGAAGTTTTCTTTCTCCTCTTGTTCCTCCAGTTTTCAAAGTTAATAAGTAGGAACTGCCAGAAAATACAGAAAGGAAAATTGCTACTGTATAAAGCTTCACTGATTCTTTTTTTTTTTTTTTCAGAATAACTGTGAAAAGTGTTTTCTAAAATAAAGAATTGGTTTTACTTTGGTTTGTGCCAAATATGGGCAAGAACTGAGATGCAGCTAAAATAATGGGGAAGGGAAGAGAAATTTTTGCTATGTATTTTTATTGAGCTGATTAACTACGGAAAGAAAAGCCAAAGCATAAACCAAGCAAGCCTCGATTTCTTCCATTTCAGAGAAGGCTGCTTCCCTTTCTTCCTGTATTTTCTCCTCTTCTGGGTTCTTTGTGCTTCCAAGTGTTCCATGTAACTTCTGTCAATCTACTGATTTTGTTTCTCTTAGTTCCCCTCCACATCCCCATAACCTTTGAGAGATCTTTCGCATGAAAACCACAGCCTTAGGTCAGTGATCTTGGAACTGTGCAACAGTCTCACAGAAACACAGAATGGCTGAGGTTAGAAGGGGCCTCTGGAGGTCATCTGGTCCAACCCCCCTGCTAAAGCTGGGACAACAGGACCACATCCAGACAGCTTTTGAGTATCACCAAGGAAAGAGACTCTACAGCCTCTCTGGGCAACCTGTTACAGTGCCCAGTGCCCTGTGCTCCATCATCCATACAGCACAGAAGTGCTTCCTTGATCTTCAGAGGGAACCTCCTGTGTTCCAGTTTGTGCCCACTGCCTTTCATCCTATCACCAGGCACCACCACTTCAAAGAGCCAACCTCTGCACCCTCCCTCCAGAAGTTTGGGTCCCTCTGTCCTTGTACTGCATTGCTCAGGGCCTTCTACTTCTCTGGAATCTGAGTACAGCCAGAACTGGTTTCAGACACAGCTTTGAGAAAAAAAATACACTCCATGTATCACTTATCCTGCTTCTTCTCAACTCCCATCTGTTCTACTAGACTCCCCGTATCACATTTCTTGTACCAGTGTCCAGTTCTGCTTCCCATCTGCTGCAAAAGAACAAGTTGTAGAATCTTTTTCTATAAATTGTAAGGGAAAGGTTAAGCAGAGGACAAGACTTACGTTAAGGAGAGGGAGAACAGAAGATTTCTACCTGAAAAAGATGACAGGTAGACAGGACAGCGATGTCAAGTTATTGCTGCTTCTGAAGTCCATATCAATATATTTGAACTTTGATTGGTGTAACATGGCAAAGAGATGGAAATTAGTGAAAACATAAGGACATTACACTACAGGTTACCATAACTCCAGGCCCATTAGCTTATCTGAGAATGCAGATTCAAGGAAGAGATAACCTTCCCACAGTTTGAATCACATGACTATCAGCAGTGCTGGGAAAGCAAATCACTAGCCCAAAATCCAAACTCATAATGAAGCCTTCATAAAGCACTCAGATTGTACCACTTCCTTGAGATGGAAGGCTGATGAAGAAAAGGCTAAAACATTTGTTAAATTGAAATACTGATGGGCTCTGGCAAGTTGTACTATTCATGGTAGACTTCTGCATCTAAAAGTCCATTGGCCTAAGATCATAAGAGGCCTGATAGAAAAATCCTTTTTTTTTTTTTTCCACCAATTATTCTCACAGGCAGTAGGCCGAGCTGCTACTGAGTTATAAATGGTTGTGTTTATTTTTTTTCCCCAAACCAAAGTTACAGTTTTATAAAATCCTAGAACTACTACAGTCAATTGTGTGTGTGTGCGTTCAGACACCTTCAAAATTAGGGGGATTAAAAGAAATTATACTTGCACAATAGATACCTTCTATGGGCCTAGTCTTTGATTTGTGACAGTAAATACTGGTCAAAGAGGAAGAATTATTTGAACATGGAAGATAAATTTGACAGGAAACTGAAGGTGTTTGGCAGCAGCAAAGAAACTAAGAATGAAGCAGTAACAAATAATGAAAAGCATATGAAATGCAGTGTACCTACACAACATTTATCAAATTACCCAAACAAAGAAAATTACAACAAGGACAATATGTACAACAAGGACTATATGTAGCAACAAATAATGTAGCCTCCTTTCAACAGGATGGGGAACACCTTCCCAGGAAACAGTAACTGGAAGAATTACAGCAGTTAATCAGCTGAATACGAACTGGCAGTGGTCAAAGGACTAACGTAATCTCTGAATGTGTAACCAAATATATCTAACTGAGAAGCTATATTACTTGAGTATTTGACACTGGGGTCACTCATACTGAAATAGTGTTGCTAGTCTGATAATCACAATTCAAACAGGACACTGGTAAAATGGGGAGGATTCACAGAACACACTTTAAGTATAATTAAATCACTGGAAAACAGGCCTGACAGTGAAAAAAGTAAATCTGTTCTGTTTACCAAAGAGAAGATTATAGAACGATTTAACCACAGTCTGTAAGTACCCAAATGCAGGGCAGAAGCTTAACAATAGTATTTTATTCCTCCCTCCCTATCTCTAAGAAAGGCATAACAACATCCCGGAAAGCTGAAGCAAGACAAATTCAGATTAGAATATAGAGACAAGGATTGAACACTGAATTGCCATCTACTATACCAGGTTACAGAGGGCTACAATGGATTTTCCATCACTGGAAGTTTTCCCTCCCTTTATCCACCCCCCTTCAGTGAGATCAGCTGTTTTTCTAAAAGATAGGACTTAGTCCAATCTTCACTGGCCTTAAAGCAGAAACTGAAGAAGTCCTCAGCACAAAGGAAGTCATACCCAAAGATTACAGTAGCTCTTTACAGGCTTAAAGGCTGCTAATGTAGGACAAGAGCTCAAACTTCTTTTAATCCTTTATGCCTTCAAGATACACTCATTGCTAAGAAGCACCTGTCACGGACCAAGACTTAGCTCTACTTGGTGCTGTACAAACAGAACAAATAGGTAATCCCTGCATCAGAAAGCTGAACTTCTAAACACATGACACAAGACAAAACAGGTGGATTCAGAGGGGGAAGGAGAGAAAACAATGAAACAGTATGGGTCAGCACAAAAGGCAGGAGCCCTCATATCAGCAGTCCATCCATTGTCGTATTTTCTTCAGGCAACACAGCAAGGGAGAGTTTTAATGAGGGTTCTGAAGTTGGACGGATATAGACCAAAAACAATTTTTAGTAGTGAGGAAAATTACCAGTAGAGCAAGTTACTAAGGGCTGTCATGGGATCTCCATCACAAGTATGTCAAACCAGTGATGATTTTTTTTTCCCCTGAAAGATACGCTCTACTTCAAATAGGAATTAATTCCTGAAGTTGTTATATAGGTACTATTATGCTGAAGATCCAACTGGATGATCACAGTGGTCTCTTCTGGCTTCACAAAACATGTTTTCCAAGTAATTCTCATCCCTTAAAAATGTATCATTACTTCATGTTAAACAAAATTATCAAGAACAGTTAATGGAGTCCCACAAAAACAATAAAAGTACTTATAAGATGACAGAACCATTCAAGCACTCTTTTGCACTTTTCTTTTGTTTTGGACACAAACTAAGTAAAGACAGAGAGAAGTAGACTTCACTAAGTCCGTGCACCCGCTGTGTGCATTTCCACGCTTGAATGAATTGTCAAGCTCCCTAAAGAAAATCATAAATTATTGGGAGAAAAAAATGACAATATCTCACTCTTACTACACAACTTATTTTGCCTTAGAGAAATGCAATAAAACACATCGAAAGATAACCAAAGTCTAGAATACTGACAAAGGAGGAAATCTGCAATCCTTCCATTCATAAAAGATGGAGACCATTTGCTATCAGACTACAATAACAAATATATCTAACAGGAAGGAGCATAAAGAAAGACTCATACTGTCTGTGTTAAAACATCAGTTGAGTTCTCAAGCTAGCAAGAGAGCCTCAACCATGCCAAAGAGCTTTTAGGCAGTACTTGGTCAGTCACAAAATCACAGAGTAAGTGAGGTCAGCAAGGACTGCAGTAGGTCCCTAGTCCAGTCCCCAGCTCAAAGCAGGCTCAGCTATGAGATCAGACCAGGTTACTCAGGACTATCAAGGGGTCAAGAATTTAATACTCAGCTGAGGAAAAGACAACTTAACATTCCTGATAGAATGACCACAGAAACCTCATTAAGCATACAAGCAAATAGGTTTGTTACAAAATAATTAGTTTTTACCATCTGCTCATTGACGTGTTTGAAAAAAACAATGTGAGCATCCTAAAGCTATCAAGTGGGGAAGGCTTTAGTCAGTCAAAATACTCCCTTTCAAATACTACTATATGTATGATTGCACACAGGTTTCTTTTAAGACAAAACTTACATTGTTGGCTAAATTTCAAAATGATTTCAACAATATGACTTCGAGCATTGCAGTGCCTATCTTTCCAATAGCAAAACATTGAATTAATCAGACATGGTTGGCATCTATGAAATCCCCAGAATGTAAAAAAAAAAAAAAAAAAATTGGTAAATAAAAAAGTCTGTAAGATAATGTTTTGTATGACAGATGTTTTATAAAGTGTTTTAACCAACTGAAAAGGCATTCATTCTGATAAACAACACGTGAAGAGAAGAATAATGGGCAAGGTAAAAATATAACAGGAAAATTAAGTCCTGGACAAATAGTTTAAAAGAAAATGGAAGGTACCCTATTGCATTTGCATAAAAATCCACATTTCACTAGAAATATAGATTTCCTAATAGAGCACCATATTGCAAGCATAACAATTTAGCATTCCAAGGTGTACTCTGTAGGTCAAAACAGAAATCGTCTTGGACTACTTTTAAAGTTTCTTTTGCATTTTCACTAACACAGACATAAAATATAATAATACAATTAAAGTTGATATGGTCAACCAACCCTTGTAATGCTCTTCCAAAACATTTTTGAGGCTGCTTTGTCAATATATACATTTGTCTTGTGACCAGAAATACACTCTAAAGAGCTTTTACCTTCTTAACATTTGTAGAGAATTAGAGAATGCACACCATTCCTCATGGTTGGCATGTGTCTGTATAGACAAGTTTGTTTAGTTGTTTTCAGTTTTTAAAAATCTTAAGATAGGCATCTTGAAGTATTAAGGAAGACAGAGGAAGGTGGCAAGTGAACACATACATGGACTACATACCTGAAAAATCAGTAAGAGTCAGCTTTTCATCTTTAGAGTAATAAACCACAACCACATCAATCATATCATTGGTGATACCTAAGAGTAACCTAAAACCATTTATTCTGAGGTAAATACGAAGAGTCTTTCACCTAAGCAAAACTCCTTAATTGTTATACAAACACATCAGCTCTGGATGCCTTTGAAATTGTGTGACGTTTACTAAGATTCGTACCGGATTCCAGGTAATCTGTGATGAAATGTCATTGATACAGATATTTGACAGTGACCTATTGACATATCTTGGGCCAGAACTCAGATTAAAAAATCGTATTTGTGGCTACCACAGAACTTTGGCTCAATTAGCAATTTTAAGACTCTGCACAGAGATAGCTACTTTGTATCTGTGGCACAGTCTTGGGATCCACCTGAAGAGACTCATCTCATCTACACACACACACACTCACAAAAACTATCAAAAAAAAACTTCTTATGTTGAGGGAGTAAAGAAGTCTGCATGAAAGTATGGAACTTTGGAGAAGGGAAAAGGAAAAAGTTAAAATAATTTCCAGATTACAGAAAGTATTAGAGACCTTTTTTTTTTTTTTTGAAAGAATACTATACTGAGAATATATATGTATCTGCCAATCTCTTAGTAGAAGAGCATTCTTGCGACCAAGAATGGTAATTTCTGAATATAACCATCTGTACATATAAACACAGGTCTTTAACATGAGGCTGAACAGTAGGATAGCTTTCCCAGGCACGTTGTAAACTCTCCATACTTCCAGATATTCAAGTTCTGACTGGTTAAGGTCTGGGGCAACCAACAGCCTTGCTTTAGAAGGGTGGGTGGACTGCAGGATGTTCAGATGTCCCTTTCAGTCTCAACTATTTTGTGAACTTCATGGTAGAGCGCTAAAAGAAACTAAAGGCTTTAAGCTCAGGTATCCTAAGTACTAGACTTGCAACCATTTGTGGAATTGACTTAATATCTCAACCACATATTTAGGGAATCTAATGAATTGAAATGTCGGTTGGTATTACTGGTAAGTAGACCAGGCTCAAACTTGCAAGAAATCTTGAGTAACTCACCTATGAGCTACTGAAGACTGTTTGGGACAGAAGTCTGCTTCAGATGAATAGATGAGAACAGTAGACTGGAAAGACTGTCCATTTCACCAGTCTGTCCTGGAGAGGTGTCTGCTACTGATGTTCCCTCCAGTGAAGAGAGTCACCTAGCATTCAGAATGTAAGGCAATGAGACTCACACTGACTTTTGGCATACTCCCAGAATTCTGTATTAGCAGATCCTCAAGGAGAGGCAGCAATCTCCAATTATTTGATGTAATGTTATTCATCTTTGTATCAAAATTGTCTACACTATCCCAAGTGACTGATCACCATAGCTCTTCCTACTTTACCACTAGAACATTTACAGGGACAGGGAAAATGTATATATCATTTTAGCTGCCCAAAGAAATAAGAACAAATACAACAGAGAATAACACCATCCAGAAAAGGCTTGAAGGAACAAAACCTTTTGATACTGTCTGAATTAAGTCACTGAAAAACACTGAAAAATTTCTCCCAGGGATATCAGACAGAAGTCTCCCGCCCATTAATGGTGCCTCAGGGTGAACTGACTCAGCTCATTGGGCAATATGATCAGGACACCTCACAGGTAGTACCAAACACCTTGTTCTAATACCTTGTACACCACTGCACCATTTGAAGAACTTAACTACTTCCTAGAAAACAGAACTCATAATAACTTGCCATAGTACACCTGACAGTTTCTCACTTGCACATGAATGGGATGGCCTTGAGGAACAGGAATGAAACTTCTTGCAAGCATGCTGACTTGAGCTCCACGATCCCTGAAATACTGTCCATCCAAGTGGAGAAGAAGAAAATGCTTTTACTTAGAAAGAAATCTGAATGGGAAAGGAGATATGAAAGGGCACCTTCCAAAAGGCACTGGAATTAAGTAGTAATATTTAATCTGGAAGCATGGTTACCCTTAGACTACTGTGTTCAGTTTTGGGCCCCTCGCTACAAGAAGGACATCGAGGTGCTCGAGCGAGTCCAGAGAAGGGCAACGAAGCTGGTGAGGGGTCTGGAGAACAAGTCTTACGAGGAGCGGCTGAGGGAGCTGGGATTGTTCAGCCTGGAGAAGGCTGAGGGGCGACCTTACCACACTCCACAGGTACCTTAAAGGAGGCTGTAGCGAGGTGGGGGTTGGTCTATTCTCCCACGTGCCTGGTGACAGGACGAGGGGGAATGGGCTAAAGTTGTGCCATGGGAGGTTTAGGTTGGATGTTAGGAAGATCTTCTTTACTGAAAGAGTTGTTAGGCATTGGAATGGGCTGCCCAGGGAAGTGGTTGAGTCACCATCCCTGGAGGTCTTTGAAAGACGTTTAGATGTAGAGCTTAGCGATATGGTTTAGTGGAGGACTTGTTAGTGTTAGGTCAGAGGTTGGACTAGGTGATCTTGGAGGTCTCTTCCAACCTAGATGATTCTGTGATTATCTTCATAGATAGCATCCCAGTCTAGTATACATGTCCACATGTTTTTAGTGGCAAAGTCTGGTATGATGCATTCTAGTGCTGCCATGTATTGTCAGGACTTTGCAAGGGAGAAATACAGTCCAACAGTTGAGTCCCCCACGACTAGAAGTGCAGCCTTAGCAATTGTCAGGTGATAAGCATATTCAATAGAGTACAGATGAATTCAGTTTCTTCTTAAGCAGAGTCAAGAAGATTTTGAAGTCCACTTTATGAGAGTCTCAGGAACAGGAAAGATGAAAGAATTTCTTTTTAAAATAAGCAAAGAATATAGCCTTAGGTAAAAATCAATCACTGAAAAACCTTCAGGGATGACATTTGAGAGTCTTTGAGCTCTAGGAGGTCAGGAGAGAAGATCCAGGAAAGTGATCTGTATTTGTCATTTTTCCTGAGACTTCACTAAAATGATAAAAACAAGATGTTTTAAAGAAGGAAGGACAACCATGCCATCTGGGTATCTGGCACAGAAGGTGGCTTACCAGTACTGGGTAGTAGACTGACAGTCTTCAGGATTATATAAATATATATATTCCAGAAACAGAGAGGACAAGAAAAGGAAATTGATCAAGTGTAACTCTGTATCTCCTCTTTTTTTTAAGTCTCATGGATCTCCACACATCAAGAAGAAATATCTAAATGAGAGACCACAATAGTGGGGTTGCCTCAGGAGAAGCTGATATCCTTTTTCCACTATACTTTTTTGGCTACTAAGAGCAGAATAACTTACTCAAAAGAGGTTTGGTCCAGTTTCCATGCCAATTACTTTGAGTGACTTCTATTCTGTTCAATTTTGAGTACCCCAAAGTACTGATGAATTTAAAATATTGCCAGGAAGTTAGGTTATAAAAGAAGAGACTAGAAATGAATGTTGGAATGAATTACGTAAGTGCACAGATTGGTTACACCATGATCTGTCAAGAATATGGTAATAATCACCTACTCCTTCCAGTTGCACAGAAAATACCAAAGAGAAAAAAAAAAGGAAAAAAGAAAAAAAAGGAAAAAAAAAAAGAAAAAAAAAAAGAAAAAAAAAGCTATTTAGGTTTGTTGAAGCTTGTAGCTAACTACAGGAAGATCAATCAAAGGAGGAATTTAAAGGCAGTACTCCCATACATATAAAACAACAAAGAAAAAAATGAGTCTAAGCAGTCCCAGGATAATATTAACATTGAAGAAGGCACTTTATCAGAAAATAGGCTCAGGAAACTACTGAAGAATTAAACCTGTATTTGAATTAAACAAACAAAATGATTTTTGAAAGGTTCTCATAGATTCCATCTACAAGTTTTCACAGTACTGTGTGACAAGGAAGCACAGAGGTTTTGCAGATCTAGCTAAGCAAAAAAGATGGGCACAGGATCGGAAGAAACATTCTGAGTTGCCATGTGTAATCTTTTGCTATTTAAAGCAATTGTATCATGCCAATTTTGTTGAGACACTTCTCAGAGCCCCTCTCTGAAATCTCCTGCCATCTCCCTCACTTGAATGCTTGGTTCTGTCTTGAATGCTCTGTCTTCCAGCCAAAATTTATCCAGGGCTTGTTTACACTCATTTGTAGGTGTTCTAACAATGTCCCTTAGCTTAAACAGATATTTTCTCTCCCTGATGTCTTCTCTGCCTTTCTGTAACATACTTAGAAATATGAAAGAGAAATCATATCCTCTCTCAGTTTTTGTTTCATTAAGCTAAACATGTCACAGTTTCTTAGTCTCATCTTACAAGATAAGCTTTCCATTTCCTGATCACCCTCGCAGCCCATCTCTGTTGCTGTTCCAATATTAATTCATTTTTCTTGGAGGGAAAAAAAAAGTGTTAAGGCTAATAGCCTGTTTGTCCCTCCCAGTTCATGACTATCCTCATCATTCTTCTGTGTAATGTCCCCAGAGTTACAGTACAAATTAAGGTAGTGTCTTCTTTACACTAAAGTTATAAAAAAAATAATAATCATAATAATTGCAGATTACATAATTTATAAATACTGATTTTGGGAAACAAACACACAGTGCTCATTTGTATTATATGCCTAAGTACTAGGCAATCTTTCACAATCAAGTGACCAGCATGAAATTAAAGCCTACTTCTTAGCACTAAAATAAAACATATTCATTCTAGTAACCCACACATTTTTATCTGCAAAGATGCTGTGAACTAAATTTTCTGACTGCATATACGTATGCATTCCAAGAAACAGATTCAAGCTCTCACCATAGATTGTTTAGCTCTGTTACTTAAAGCAGATCTTAAATAACAAGCTGACCTGAACCAAAACTTGTTTCAACAATTTAATTTATGTCACATTACTTTCAAAATGAGCAAAGAAAGAGTTTGAAGTGTGACAGCGGACAGCAGTCATGTTTACTGCACGTTCCTCACTACAACCAAGCTCTACAACTAAAACATGTTGGGCATTGGAAAGAATGCACATGCAGGTACCTTTGCTTGTTCCCTTTCTTCTCTGGGAAGTTTCTCTTTAATTTCTCATAACTGCCACACAAAGAAAGTCACAGCAAATCCCCAAAGATGAGGCAAGGGTATTACCTTAATGGCAGCGTCTTACACTGACAGTCCAGAGAGAAGTACCCTGTCTACAGTTTGAAGAATTCAGGCATCTAACTTTCATTTCCCTTCCTGGTGTCACCTACTACCAACAACCATATAAGCAGCTCCTGACTCAGTAGAGACAAACATTCATACCATGCAAAATCAATAGCATCCACATACAAACCTGTGTAAAATACTAATTTACACAGTTTCAACCCCTGTCAATTTTAATAGATCACTAAAGAGTTAAGAGTTGCTTAGAAAAGTGATAGTATCATTGCTCAAAACAATAAATATCCTCCAACTAATTACTGAAATGAATTACATGTCCAAAAGTCTGGAGTCCTGAATATAAATGATGTTTAAACATTTAAGACTTGCAACAAGCATCACATCTCATACTTGCATGTATATGAATATTACTAAACCTTACCCTCCCCCAAAACAAGATCCTTATTACGACAAAATACTTAGTCTTTGTTTGAAACAGACTTTTAGAAGACAATGTTGTACCCTCTGAATATTTGCAGTTACAAAAAATAAAAAAAAAACAAGATGCTGTTCTACACACACACTCAGAGAGTTATGAAGATATTCATCCATTAGCTTGAGCAGGAGCAGACACGTAACAAAAGCAAGTTGCTCAACTCTGTACAGGCTATGCCCTCAATCTTACTGCTGGTAGTGAATATGCTTGCTGAAATAGTAGTTATTAACTGATTCACAGATCAGATAACAACCCATCTGTTTACCTCCAGATGTTCTATCTAGAAAGCGCTCCATGAAGAGAAAACTCACTAAAAAAAAAAAAAAGTAAACAGTCCCTTTCTGAAAGCTTTCTAACTCTCAGATAGAGCTGTACAGATCGACACAAGCTTATGTGTATTACTATTACATTACACTCCAGTGAGATTTTTTTTCAGTCACTTATTACACACTCTTGTTTTTTAAACTCATGAGAAAGAAAACACTTCTATATAAATTATATTCTTCCTAACCATAACCAGTATATTTCAGCTTCCAGCATGACAGCTTTCATCAGCTAAATATGAAAACTGGGCCCAAAAATCATAATTCATAGCACAAATAATTACAGAACTTATGATTCACCCAATACAGAATGTGATTTTTATCACCATAAATACAATAGTTTAAAACAACAAAACAGCTTTTCAATTATTATTTTCAAAAAAACATAAAGGACAAAATTAACTCAACAGTAATGCTTCAGAACTAATAAGTCTAATTTTTAAGTGTATTGAAGCAAATGGATACTTTTGTACTGATGTGAGTAATTAAAGTACAAGAGCTTCACAGACTCAGAGATGTAATGCAGCCCTTTTATCAAAAGCAGTCACTCTATCGCGGCCTGACAGTTAACAGCATATGATCTGGTAAACAAATACTTTCACACAGTACAAAAGTGCCATTAAAGGCCAGAACTGTCAACACAAATTCCATTCTTACAAGAGAAAAAAATATATAAACTGTTGATCACCTCTGGTTGCCTTAACTAGCATGGAGGTTGTCATGGAAACATTTCTGCGAAGTTCACAGTGATGAAACACAAACACTTCCAGTTTAATTGCTATTAGGTTTAGCATACCAGAGTTTATTTATACTCAAAGAGCATTATGATAAAATGCAGTAGAAAGTAAAGCTAGTAATGATCTGGCATAGCAAAGCCAACAGATTTAAAAGAAAAAAAAATAAGGAAAATAAAGCCAAATATAGAAGACTTTTATTAGACTGAAACAAGACCCCAAAAAAAATGAATTATCCTTTTCCCAAAAATATTAACAGAACTTTCAGCTAGAACGTGACTTGCCCATGACAGTTTTAATGCAACTATATTAACATACTGATGTGTGAAAATACTAAAGAAACAAAACATTTTCAAAGCTCATTTGAGCTACCAAATACAGCAGTATCTATTATACAAATTCAGAACAGATTCTTAATAAAAATTACAGCATATTAACTTTTGTAGCACCCTTCTATCATGTGAATATTCTATTTTTCAGATAGAATAGATCTAGTCCTGCTATTTTCTTACCAGCAGAGCTCCCACAGCATAAATGACAATTCTGTTGTCCTTACAGACAAATTGAGCCCAATGAGATTTCAAGTTATAGTGCTGACTGACTACATGAATACAAGTCAGGAACAGCTTAGTTTTATTCCATTACAGTTAATGGAGATTCACTTTTATTTTATTAGAATTAAACAAAATTTATACAGATGCATGGAAGTTACTAACCAAAATCTGCAGGTTCCTTTCATTATAATCCGATTTCATTTTTTAATAATACTACATTCATTCTTAGTGTATGAGTTAAGTTAATGCAAAGCTTTAATAAATTCCAGTGACTTTTTATCTGTTTTCATTAGCAGAAGTTTACTCAACTCTGCTGACAGCCTGCAACACTCAGAAGCTGAGCAGAGGTCAGGGGGTTGGAAGAGGGAATGGAACCAGTTTGTGCGTGAAGCGCGCAAGGCACAAGTACAGAACAAGGATTCAGACGGGGTGCTGCCGGAGTCTGCTACACACAGACGGGGAGCGGGAAAAAGAAATCAAGTGGGATACATTGTGCTTACTTTACAGACACCGCCAAATTCCCGGCTGCTGACTCTGGCATACAAGTATAAGAACACAATCTATGGCCCACAACCTGCTATTAATTTCTTCATTCATATGAGTTATGTTTTGAACAAAGGTATGCAAAGGAAAATATATCATCTATAACGCAATAACTATATTTTAATCATTTTCCATTATCTGGTTGTTATGCCTAATCTCAAAGTAAAAATGCATTCATCTTTATGATTACCATATTTATGCCTCTTAATTCTTTTTTTTTTTTTCCTTTTCACATTTGCCCATCTCACATTTATTCATTCTCTACTTCCCCTCTTGCTGATGTTCCTGACAATCCTCATTCTCCCCTTCCCAGCCACTGAAGCTGCAATAAATTAAATTGTTAATGCTGAATTTTAAAATCCACCATTAAGTTTAGAATGAGTACCTTAAAAAGGATTAATGAAGAAAGAAGAAAATGGAATAAGGATAGACTTAGTGTGTTCCAGATTACTAGCAGACTCAGGAAAATAACACTAACAAGTTTACATTCTCAAGATTATAATTATTACTGCTACAGGAATATATGGATTTGAATATATGCTTAAATCAGGAGCAATTTGAAGAGCACCACATTTTTGTCAAGTAGCCCCACATTCATCACGTGATTTCTTTCACCCTACTTTTTTTTTTTTAGCTAGCAATATTTCATCTCAAACTACGTAATTTACCATCTAATATTCTACTTCCTGTTTATTAATAATATGCTTCTGATCTAAATGAACATAGTTTTTGTGACAGTTACTGGAAGACAGCAGCTTCTTTAACCCCGATGCATGGTTCTGCAGTATCACCATGGTCATTACTGCAGAATCTGAATGTACCCAGTACTGTCACTGTAATGTATTTTTCTTCTGGTCCTCTTCCCACAAGGGAGAAATATGCAAACGAGTGCCCTGTTTTGTTAAAGCCCTTTTCTACTTCTCTGAGTTATTTTGTCCTGAGGGCTATTAGAAAGTTAGTTTGTTCTGTGAAAACACATAGAAATAAGTGTATTCATGACAAAGAAAAAAATAACGATTTTAAAAGTCTTGGGATTAGAAGTGAAATAGGATGCAATTTACGATGTTCTTCAGTTCCTCTTTCTCCAAGGCTTGGACGTATCCCTGAACAAGGTCCCTACTCTGCACAGAGGATCTTCAGCCTTCCTGACACAGGGAGCTCCCCTTTTCTGGAGAAGCGCAATGAACGCAGGCTTCATTCCCAAGCTCGTGTGGAACCAGGCCAAGAACACTGAAAATAAATACTAAGACACCAAACGACTTCCAAAGTCCTGTGAGGATATGGCAGACAAATCAGAAGACAGATATATTTAACTAAAGACAGCATGTACTTCAACATTTTCAATTTCTACATCTTCACATCCTGTTGTACCATAACGGTGGTACTAAACCAACAGCTAACAAAAAGATACAAATAATGATAATTTTATCACCCGTCAAGACAGTGAAGACTAGCTTACAGAAAGTCTTACAATCAGATAATTCCCCATGCAAAGATACTTTCTGGAAATTTTATGCATCCATTGAACAAGTGTGTCAAAACTGTTTGCAATGCTTCACAACAAGATTTATGAGATTTTATCATTATTCCAAGTGATACTCAGGTGAAACCATCTGAACCTGGTGTTTTGGGAGTGCTTGACAGGATATAAAATCTATGATTATTTCAATCCCACCTTCATCAGTGAGACACCTTCTCATGCAGTTTTCTTAGCTGAAGCTCGTTCAGAAGAGGTTAAGCAAATGCCATTATGTTTTCAGTTCCATCTGGAAGCAAACGGTGGGAGATCACAACGCCATTTAGTCTCAAATACACCCTACCCAAAAGCAGGCTCATTCTGCTGGCAGCAGGTCTTGCAGTAATGAGCATCAATGCTCCTTCACATTGCTTTGTGCTGTCTGCCATGCCTCTGGCTGATGTAGTGCTTTCTTGTACTGAAGATTTCAAATTTGGCTTCTTCTGGTCACTTTCTTTATTTCCTTGTGTTGTTCTTCCCAATTCAAAATAAGGCAACTAGTGGAACAGATGGCATCTAGAAAGAGCTGGATGGGAAGATATCTCTCTCTTAGCCTTGGGCAATGTCAGGTGAAAGTCTGGTGAGCTGATGAACTGACCTTGGGGAGCTGTAATCATATTGATTACTAAAGTGAGGGTAGCTGAACCAGCAGCGTGACAGTGACATGTTTCAGTAATGACAGAAACAAATGAAGGAACGAATGAACACAACAGGAACAAAAGCGAAAAGAAGACCCATTGCAGTCTTTGGTAGCCCATTTACCTGAAACAAGCTGTCCATGCTGCCACATCCTCCTGGATGCCATTCTCTGTTTTGACTGGAGAAAGCAAGGAAAAAGGAAAGGAGGAACAACCAAACACTAAGCAGTGAGTTAGACCTGCAGCATAACTTCCTGATGAAGAGGCCATGCAAGTCAAGAGGAGCGGGGCTGGGAGTCCAGGTCTTTTCATGAGAGCATTGCTCCCTGACAGCTTTCTACTTGGTGGTCCCTGTGAGAAAGGTGAAGGAGCTACGGGGGAAACCCCACCTCCCTCTCAGTCTTTGATAACCTTTCTCTTTTCTCTTTCCAGTTCCTCAACAACAAAATATGAACCTGGGTGCACCAACACCGCATCTTTTCTAGAACAAAAGGGTCACTCTGAGCCAAACCCAGAGCTCCAAGTACCCTCAGCAATGTAGAAGAAAGGAGCAAGAAGAAGAGAGAAAAAATCCTTCTACCAACTCTCAAGATCCCTGGTTATTTCCTTGCTTGGTAATAAAAAAGAAAATGAGATACACTGAAGATCAAAGAGGAGCATCAGACACACTCCAGTATGCGAAGCCTTAAATATGCTTCAGTACAAATGAGAAAGAAAAAAAATCACACTACAGTAGTACTGTCTAGAGCCTTGTATCACTGTCCCCAAGTGATTCAAAGCCATCAAACTTCAGGCATTTGTTTCCCAAGAGATTACACATGTAACAGCACAAAAGCTGTTAACATTATGACTGTTTACTTCATTGGTGGCAGCATCTTCACAGGTGACAAACACTTGCACTTAAATTCATTCTCTCTCTCAGTAGAATGACATCACAGAAGAGAGAGGATGGCATCTTTTATTTGTTTATTTTCCTTTTTTAAAAAATAAAATCTGCACAATAGCAGTCAGTTAATGGCAGTCCCAAGAAATAAAATAAAGGGAAAAAAAAAAAAAGAAAGAAAATAAAACTCTGAGAAAAGAAAACATTGCATTGATAAATTTAAAAATAAAAATTAAAAAAATTGCAATGCTGTTAAATTGGCAAAGAGATAGTAGGAAGTTTACAGCTGATGTGTTCCAGGCTACACCAAAATTATGTATGTGTAAAATGTTCATAATAGAGTATAAAAAGTCTAAAATTTATTAAGGTTTCATGCTGATCCTTCAGTCTGGCAAATGTTTGTAAAAAGAAAAAAAAAAAAAGCAGTGTTAAGTAAACATTTCAGACCTCAACCTTCTTTATATGCCTTTGAACCTTCGCTTTCATGTGCAATACCTGACAGCCCACTGAGAATAAATGCTGAAAGCCCCAAAGATGGGTAAAACAGAATTTCTGACTCAGGAAATAAAGATCAGCTGAATATGATTCCCATATGGCAAACCAGATCAATGGAAAGCAAGACCAAAATTTACAATATCTATACTGTGCAGTACAACATGGAGGTTGTCTTTTATTGCTGGTAGTGAAACTCCCAGTGGCCGAGAATAAAAGCAGACACAAAGATTATACATCCACTAATGGTGAACTCTAAAAATACACATTGATACATTTTGGAGAAAAAAAAAAAAAAAGGGAAAATAAAAAATGTTGAACCTTTATTTAATATTACTGAATACCTAACAGCAATTAGAGCAATCAACTTCCAGCACAAAATCCAGGATTATTAATATAAAGGCATGTTTTCAAAGCCAAGAGAAAAAGAAAAAAAAAAAAAAAGAACAGCAGATCGGATTACCTGATATGAAAAGAAACACTCTTTGCTGTAAAACTAAAACAGCTTCAAGGCTACTTTTGTGATAGCATGTGTGGCTGAATGTGAGAAAATGTATAACAATATTATTACTTTTATTTCAAGATTTCCTGTAAAACCTCAGGTCATGCTCATGAAGACTTCCTTAAAAAGCAATGATAAATCTGATGAACAATTTTTAGAACTTGAAAGAAGGACAATTGGAAGGGGGGAGGTAATCAAGCGGACCTCAACAACGGAACCGACACAGCAACACTGACTTGTGTTAGCAGGGCTTCTCTGCCAGGAATCCCAAAGCAATGCACCTAGCTATCTCTGGTGGTGTCTCAGAGGGCACGTATAGTAAGAAGTCTGTAAGTAAAGGAAAAAAACTCAACTTCTCGGATTCTTCTAATACAGTTCAGATGGAAATACATAAAAGGGAAGAAAAGAAGCTGACAATTCATTTAGTAAATATAAACTGACCAAATTAAGAAGACATAAATCAGCTTTCAAACTTGAGGAAAATATTTGCTCTATTCTAGTAGCAAAGTCTCAACAAAATAAAACTCCTCTACGGGGCTAATAAGCTCTCTCCTTACCTTCTTTCTTGGGCAACATTACCATTAGTTTAGGCCAATAATTCAGGCATCATCTTTGACTCATTCTTCACACACGAGCACCTCGGCGCTGTAGATTCACATATTTACAAAAGTTTTATATGTAAGTATTATAGGATCTTTACAAACCCCATTCTTAAGGTATGTCTCTCCTCTCAAACCATACAGCTAATATTCCCATCCCTCTTATTTCACATCTTGTTCCTCTCTTCTGTTCTAATCTTGACAAATGCAATCTCGTTCCACTGACATAAATCCAGTATCCCATTATATATTAATCACTTATCTTCCATGTCAAAGCCTACCTATCATCTCTCATTCCGTATCTAGAAGTAAACTCCCTTCTCCTTTAGGTCCAGGCTGCCAGCTTCCATCATCTATGTGTTATTTTTTCAATTAAGTGTCTTTAGGCTTTAGGCTTTTTATCCAGGCTGACACCTCACAGATCTGTGAATGTCCACAAGGCTAACTGATTAGCGTCTTCCAAATTGCTTTGGCAGGAGACCTATGGAAAATTTTAAAACAGATTATTTGCTGATATGCTACAATAACTCCTTGTTTTCTTGTTCTTCCTTGTCTGATTCTACCTGCCGTGTCCACTTAAATATTTAAATTGTCCAGTTTCTGGGGTGGGATTCACAGTTGTTCTGTGTTTGTACAGTACCTAGTAGTGGTGTTACGGTCCATCCCTGAGACTCTAAAGGAGTGTCAAAGGACAAATATGGAACTAATGAATACTGATATGCCAATAAGCACACTAAGCACCCTCCTGCTTCCTTCAAAGGAAAAATCAGTGGTCAAACTAACATTCATATATATCATGGTTGTAAGGGATTGCTGGCATAATTCCTTCACCAAACTTGAGCATGTGTTAGAAAAGCCCTTAAATCATAATTTAAAGTTTCCCAGTGAAAGCTACTTTGAAGTCCTTAATAATGTCTTTTTGTGAACAACTACTCTCAGTGTTAAAAACTGCTCTTCTCCTACTGGACTTTGTTATGCCTTTATAAAGTAAACTGGAAACTCTCTATTATCAAGTTTCTCCTCTATATGTAGTCCTATTTTCCTTTTTTTTTTTCAGAAAGTATCCAGAAACTTTTCTTTTTTTTTTTCTATCCAGAAACTTTTTTCTTTTCCTGATGCCAAAAAAAGAAGGAAGGAATTTAGGCAGAAACATCTAGCTTTGTTATTCCCATTTAAGATTTATTTGTTTATACACCCCAGAGTATAAATTCCCAATTTAAATTTAAAACATCCATACTCATCTGATCAGCCAGCATAAATGTCCATGTCTTTTCCAGAGTCACAACTCTCCTCTCTGGATACAGACCCCAATATTGAAAGCAAAGCCTGTAACATTGTCTCTAATTGTATGACCTTGTATTTGCGTGTACTTAGATACTCTCTTACTATATTTGATCTGGGCTCATATGCTGATCACATTGCTAAGTATCATTCTCTGTCCTCTTAAATTGATATATTTACTCTCCTTTATTTTTTTTTAATTTCACAGAACTAGCAAATTACAAATATTCATGACACCTCCAAGTTATCAAAAAAAAAATTCCTCAGAAATATCAGACCATTCTTTCCACCTCTCATTATTCTGTATTACTTTCTTATAATTTTAAAAAATATTTTCCTAAAATCAAAGTTGTTGGAGGAAATAAAGCAGTAACACTCAACAGAAGTAAAAGACAAAGCAAGAAAACTGTTATCATGTAACACACAACTATTCAACTCTCACTTATGAATCAGATCTTCAGAGATTTCCAATACCTGAAAATACAGTACATGCTTCTCTTGTATTTTTATCCCTTTGATATAAAAATAAAAATAAAGGCAAATTAAAGACACATCTCCAAACTATAAACTGAGCTTGCTTTCTGTCCCTCTCGCTCGTTCACAAGCAGAATTGTGTTGCTACCAAACCAGCTTCCCGCACAGCATGCAAGATCAGTGCGGCTCTAGCGTCTTCCCTGATGAGCCCCAGCTGTGGAGGATGGAAATCTTGCACGCTGCAGAACATATGGGGTACCAAGTTTTAATAGCCTGATTCTGCAACACTCAGTTCAGGAAGTTTTTACACATCCTATTAATTATAATAATATCAGTGAGGCTTACCCAGCAAACAAGCCAAAGCAGCTGAGCTCTGCAAGAAGTTTTTCAAAGGTATAATGGAGTTAACCAAAGGGCATTAGTAAGTACTGAAGGAAAAGGAGGGGAGATAATAAAAACAGGCAATCAGCTACAAAACATGAGATGAGACTTGAAGGCTACTATTCCCTCTTTCAAGCATAAGATTGATTTTCTACTGCATCCCTAAGCAAATTACTTGAATCTTTAGCCTCACAGAAATCAGGTTCCACTTTAACTTTCTCCTGATACATCTGACATTTCAGCTGACATGAAGCACTTTCCATACAACGATTTCGGTAAAAATGTGATGGTTTCTTGTGCCACCACTGTATTTTATGCAGCTTCTTCACCTTGCAGTATTCCTCTAGTTAGATACAAGTTTTAGGATCCTTCTTCTTCGATGAAATCATTTTTTCTTAGAATCATCTCCTCCATTGCTAGGATCAACTTTAAATAGGCATGAGAGGAAAGAAAACTGAAAAAAAAAAATCATAATATTTTGCAAGCAAAAGCAACCAGAACAATTTCAGAGCTACGGTCTCCAGAATTAGTGGTGCTGTTGAAAACTTCCAAAAGGAAAGATTAGAACGGAGGATTATGGTGGAGGAAAGTTTTCTCTGTCCCATATTCTGGCCTCCAGAAGTAAGCATCTCAGCACAATCACAGGGGCACGCTCGCTTAGCACCTCAGCCCTGACACGCCGTGGCCGCAGCTCTTGTCCAGAGCTCTGTCCCTGCCATCCAGAGAGCTACAGACAGAACCCTAATGCTCTTGTTTCTCCAAGACCCTAATATTTACAGCTGAACACGAGATGAGTTAAAGCATTTTGGAAAGCTAGGAAGCAAGTTATGCTGTCTGAATAGATATAACCCTTGTATTTTCTGAGAGTTCTGTAGCAAAGAGAATACACTGTAATCCCAGAAGCTCAAAAACCATAACTAGTCTCCTTTAAAAATGGGGAGGAATGGAAGTTTTCCTCCTCTCTTCATCTCTTCACTATCAGCAGCATTATTTCCTTTTTTGTTTGTTTTTTAATTTGTACGTATTTTTTATTTGTCTGAAGATTTCAGAACTCTTCTGTCTGTCCATTATGCATGCACGTGAAAATTATTACTCTGCCATCCACAGCAGGCAACTGATACGTTTTCCTTTATATGGACAAATTCACACATAGCGGCAGCACACGCTTTTTCAGTCAACCACTTAACTATTTGTGAGAAAGTAGAGGAATGCAAGGCACTAGGACTCCTAGTTTCTATTTCTAAGAGTCACACACTTCCAAAGATGAACGAAAGCAGCATCTTCCTTGGCATCATCTGCAATGACTGGGTTCCACCCTGCACATGGAAATCATGGGCTCCTACTTTGGCCAAGTTAACCAAGTCAATTATCATTAAAACACTAATCCCTTGTAGAGAGGGTCACATTGCATTAATGTGACTTACCCAACCACTCAGAGGGGTGTACGCTTTCTGAAACACAATGTGGCAAAGCAGATGACCCATACGTCTCCTAGACTACGGATCCGAATTTCAGATTTTTTATGAAGTGACTTTAGTGCCAACATTCATCCATTCACTTTCCATATAAGATAACTGAGAGTTATCTCCACTAAAGAAAGAGTAGTTAGCCTTAATGAATAGTAATTATCAGAGAAGGCATACTCACTTTAACAATACCCAATATAACAGATAGGCCTATTCTTGTTTCTATCTAAATCTGCCTTAAATAAAAAAAATACTTAAATGAAAACAAGATGATCATCTTCTTTTTCTAAATAAATAAAACCACATAAAAGCAAGAGCTTCCACAGCAGAGTCTACAGGAGGTGCAGAAATCATGCTTCACGAAATAAATTTGCACTACTTAGCCTTTGTCTCAGTTTGCAGTGGTTTGTTATTGTTTTGAATCTTATTTATTTGTTTATAAAATACTTAAGTTATTAGTGGTCAAATCTACCATCCCATACAAACATGCAACCATCAACAGAAGATTAAACTAAAAAAAAAGAGTCTGCATGAGATTATACTGAACTGCAAACAGTGGCAAAAGCAATTAATCAACCTTAAGCGAGCAAAAGCCCTAGATCAACAATAGTGCTTAAAACAAATTAAAACTTTGCAAATGGTCACAGAAATGGTCTTTTTTATATCAAGTATATCAAACTTTTAGGAGGCTTCAAACTGTTTAAATTGCAAACCAAAGACAGAAACTTTGCTTCTGTAGTCACTATATATATACATATTGCTAGATTATTTTTTAACTTCTTCTCACTAACAACAAAAATGCAGGCCTTAAATGAAGTTTGAAGTTCTGGAAGAAAAAATGCCTTTGATGTCATACTGCAATAAACAAATTGGTCAAGTCAAGAAAACATTTCAGAAAATGTTGATTTGTGGTACAGCTACCAATTAGCCATTTTTTGTTTGTTTTTACTTTTGTAAAGTTCACTAAAACTGTATTTACTGCCAGTACTAGAGATTTGCCAAGTGGAAATCAAAAGGTATGGTTTTAATTTCTGCAAAACATGTTATGTGGGAAACGGATGCTAGAGCTGGAAGTAGTTTAAGCACAATCACTAGCTATTTTACACAGGCCTTATTACAAGATGCACACACACGTGTGTGTGAAATAAATTTAAATTACAGAATTTTCTTTAGAGCATTATAAAACTCCAGTATGAATTATGAATACTTATCTAATAGCTAATTCACTTTCTCTCAGATCTTCTATGACAAACTGAACAGTACAAACTACTGCCGCTGTACCCAAAATGTCCAGAACGCTTTGCAATAATGGAATCTAGTTGATCCACTTCAGCAATGGTAAGACTTCATCTTGTAAATATCACATTCACATTAAGCCTCTAGATGCAGGGTAAAAAATATCGAGAAGACAAGTCTCTTACAGGAGGTTTTAAGAGGCCCATTCTCACCTTTCCGTAACTGATGCAAAAAGTGATTTGGGGGCTAATTCAACAAGAACTGTTTTCTGAATACTCATAATCACTCATTTTTTTTCATTCAGGATTTTCTTTTGCTGGATATGCATGGTAATTTCACCTTGAACTAAAACCCAAAACAGTAACGCAAGAGCAGGAAAGAGGCTCACTCAGCACCTGACTTCAATGCTTCACAAGGAGGAAGAAGAGGAGCTCATGCTCTCTTACCCCAAGAGAGTCCCTACCAGCCAGTTGGAGAGGCCGGGGAGGATGCTTCTAGCTGCTCCCCTGGCTGCAGCTGGGCCACAGCAAGAGAAGCACAGGGAACACCCATCAGGAAGCTGAGTATGGAGCTCACCTGTACCTAAGCACTGGCAGATGTCAGGGAGAGGCCCTGAGCCTTTCTCCAGAGATCACTGGCACAACATACTCATGTCCACGGACAGAGTGTATGAAACAGCACCAGACCAGGAGAGACAGACTGAATCCAAGACCTCTGCCTGTCACAAAGCTTCTCCAGTTACGTTACTGTATTTCTTGTCCACCTCCATCGTGACTCGAGTCCATTTTACAGCTCAAAGGATTACACTACAGTTGAGATAGTATTAAGCAAATTAACAGAATGCAGTGCTTTAGATAAAGAATACCCTACACAAAGAAATAACCTACTGAGAAAAAATACTGACATAACCTTAAAGTAAGTCAGAATATATTTTCACATGTATTTCCATTCTTAAGAGCTCAGGTTAAGAGTGTAAAATGAACACTTTCCTCATACAGTTAAAATACCCTTTTTTAGAAAAGGCTAATTTCAGAGGTATCTAATTTCTCTCAGAAATAGTTTCTGCACATATTTAAATAATTCATAAGAAAAAATCACTGTCTAGTGAGAGAATTATAACGTTGGCTTAGACCAACTAAAGCCAGGTTTGAGCAATACTGCACCACCACCAAAAGAGATGGTTTTGGTTAATTCTTCTCATTTGGACAGGATCTCTTTCATTAGGTCATTAGATTCTTCATTTTTCTTCTGCCTAAGTGTAAGGGCCACCACAAGCCGGTACAGAATCCAGGCAGTTAGTAAGAAACAAAATTATCTCTGAACATGAGAGGCAACACAAAAACCTGCTTCTGCTATCCTTTGTCCATACAGTCTTAACTTGCATTGAGGATATTTTTTCCCTTCTAAGAACACGACTCAGTTCACGCAGTTGCTATGCCTAGAGTAGGACTAATTTCTCAGTCTTGAAAGCCTTTCAGCAATGGAATGGGAAGCGGTAGATAGATTAAATTAGAAGATCAGAGTTTACAGTCATTGAGCTTCAGAAAGCAATTTACTGGCATTCTCTATTTAATTATCTCAACACCTCATAACCATTAATGAATTTATCTTTACTGCACTGAGATTAAGCAACTCTACCCTAAAGTTCCACGAGAAGTCTATATCTGAGCCAAGAATTACACTTATAAATTTTAGGATAGCACTTTGTCTATATCACCATCATTCTTCCCAATGCTAAAAGCAGTTAATTTCAGCCTCATGAGCCGTGACTGCTGCCCCCCTCCCCCACCTACTTAAGATAAAAAATAATGTTTGTTTCTCTTAGGGCCATTCTTGCCCACTCCATCCCTACTGCTGTGCTCACCCCGACTACAGTTTATTGAACCTAAGAAAAGCAAGTATTTCTCAGTTATAGGCTGATAGCCTGATGTGCAGAACTTGCTCCCCCTCTCCAACCCACAATGCCCCCTTGAGGCAAAAGGGAAGGGAAATGAAAAAGTTATTTTTTAAAAAATAAATAAATTGAAAAAAAAAAAAAAAGCTGAACTGCAGTAAAAGAGCAAACCGGGGAAAAAGAAAATTGAAAACCACAAAGGCTGTCCACACTTATGACACTCATCTTATCTTCCTCTGCTTAAGCAGCCTTTTTTTTTTTTTTCATGACCTCTTTTCTGGTGTGAAACTTCATCCTCTTCACTACTGTTTAGAGCAGTTTAAAGAAGGTTGCAGTTCTGAAATCCTTTTCACGTGCCCTAAATGCTACATGCACACTTAGGTATCTGGTAAAAATAATTGGAGAAATACTTTATTTTAACTTAACTCTAATTAAACACACATTTCTATAAGGCAAACAAATGCAGGGAAGTGAATAGCCATAGATATAAGAAAAAGTACTAACTTTTGTTGTTTAGAAAATTTAATCTTTAAATCTGATATAGTCCAGTGATCCCCTACAGATCCCCAATAGGCATGGCTCATCCCTGTATATCAAGAGCTAAACAAGAAAGTAAAGATTTCTGGTGGGCTTTCAAGTTTGTGCCTGAAGTCTTCCGTTTAGTTAGCTCTAACTGAAGTGTAAAAAAGAAAGAATTGTAGTCTATCTGCTGTACCTGATACTTCTGATACTTTTTTTTTTTTTGTATTTTTGTATACATCAGAAGTACAAAAACCTTCTGGAGTCAATGATTTGCATGAGGTTAATAAATACTGGTAGGAAAGGTAGTGGAGAACAAATCCAATTCTCTCAATATACTCTACCATCTTCTGTTAGCAGGCACATACAAAACACAATGAGAACAAATTACATTCAGATGGTACCAGTGTTCAGGATTTTAATATCGCTCTCCTCACTACAACTATATAAAACTCTCTGCATAAAGGTTACCTCTAACACATCTTCCAACTCTTAAACACATTAAAAAACACCCTTATTACACTGTACATTTAACCACAACACAAGAAAAGGTTAGTTCCCAATAATAACCTTATAAAGAAAGTACGGTATCAGTTAAATGGATTTTAAGTAAGGGTCCAAGATCATATTAGGCAGCAATTATAAGCTACAAATTGTATTTCATATCTTCAGCAAGAGTTAGCACAAGTCTTGCTGAGTCAAATCTCTGCTATAAAGCAAAGCCCCTTGACGTGTTTTAAATGCTGCAAGCAGCTGAGCCCTGAGGGGTTAAAGCTAATGCTAAAGCTAGGCTTGAAGAGTTGACCAGGTAGCTCGTGGCCATAGATCTAAGCATGTCAGTCACAGGCAAGTGTACTGTGCTCTGGTCACGAGTGAAGGCCAGAAGTAATAGATCAAGTTCATCAGCTGCTGCGGAGCCTACCAGAGCAGCAGCAGGGCGAAACATTAGTTTCACTGAGCCTACAGCCATCTGAACAGTAAAGGTGACACTGGATGGTGACTCATTATTTCCAACTGTCAAATGAAAGTAAATGTATTAAAAGAGTTTCTCCCAAATAGTACATCCTGGCAAAGACCCTCTCAGTGTCAGGAGTAAAAAGAAACAAAACACAGGACAAAAGAGCCCATCCCCAGCAGAAGACCTCAGAGGAGAAGCAATCTGTTACCGCATCGCCTCAGTGTAGCAAAACAGTAGCCTTTGCAGCCTGACCCAAGGCATCACCTACAAAAACCACAAACCACCACTCTCTGCAGCCATGCTCTAAGCACTCACCTTGCCTCATCTCCCCGCTTTTCCAGGAAAGTCCCCCTGGCCCACAACAGAGCAGGGAAACCTAGAGGACATGCATCGTGTGTGTCGGGGACTTCCCCGCTGAAAGAGGTCCCTACGAGGAGCAGCTTCCTCCCTCCCAGCTATGCCACCCAAGGCTTGGGTCTGTGTTTTGTTTTGCTACCGAAGCATTCCAGTGTGTGTCAGTTTGGATTGCAACATAAATATTGTGCAACTGCAGACTCGTTAGTTCCAATTATGGTAATATTGCAGGTGACAACGAGAAAGATTTTTTTTATAGTCTGTGGTCATATTCTGCTCCCAGTCATCTATGACTTAGATGAAGAGAAATTCAGCTGGAGAAACTGTTGTTAGTAGCTGAATTTAGATAAAAGTGTACGCCTAGCATTGACTTGAAAAACCGGCAGCTTCCCCATTCTGGTAATAATTTAGTCATAACAACAAAGAACTAAAGAGCAGTCACTGGGTATAGAAAAAATATTTATAAAACTGTATTTAAATGATACATAGGTATAATTAGAGGTTTTTATATAAGCACCATTGATTCACAAAATGAACAGGCGTCTACATATAAAACAGTGAGCAGTTAAAGTTTAAAGTTTTATTCTAGCTACTGAAGACATGTACTGAGTAAGAGGTTAAAACAGCACTGTAGTTAAGTCCAGGACAGTAGGTTCCATTTTTACACACAATCACATAATTATAATTGTATTCTTTTACTGAGTCACACATGAAGATTTAAAGTATGAGTGCCCAGTCTGCAACCTGGGAGGCCCAGTCAAGCATCATGCAGTTTGCACCACCCACCACTTTTCTCAGACCTTACAGCAGCTCTCCTCTCACACAACAAGCAAATGGCAAGTAGGGGAACTCGCAACAAATGGCAGTAAGGAGGTACCACCAGAACACTGCCCCACTGCCTGCTCCTTTTCTGCTCTGGAGAAGCCTGAAAGAACAAGGTGCCTCTTGGAGAGGACGAAACAAAATGTATAGGCAGTCCAACCAACCTATAGCAATACCCTTCCTAGATAAATACCTAGGGAATTACAGTTGTTCAACCACTACATTGCTCGAGAAGCACGGACATAGCTTCTGGGAACTTACTGAACAGATCCCATAGTAGCACAGATCACACAGCACACAACACAGCAGCACCATGCAGGGCTACCACGCTTCACTGAAAAGGATGGACACCATTGATTTAAAAGAAGCATATGTGTTCATTTTTTAAGGAGCATCTTCCTCGTATGTCTGGATCTTCACCAATGATGTACCTAACTGCTGCACTTTTTCGGATTCATTTAATGAACAAATGGAAGTGAACCCTTGAAAGTGTTTAAATATAAAAAAATCACTTTGAATAGGTGATTTTCGTCTTAGTGGTAACTTGATCAGAGCATATAGGTCCAAGAACTTGTATTTAAAGAAAAACCAAAAACACTTGGACTTGGCAATTTTCACTGGTAACGTAAAGATCATCTCTGGGTTGTGTTTTGAAACTTGCTTTGTCATCACGATTTGTCCCTCTCTTTTGCGGGAGTAGTGGAGACAACACTATTTTGGTAAGTGTCACCAGGATTTTTGATACTGCAAAAATTAAGAAAAAAAAAAAAGAAGCCAGCAAGACACACAGTCTTTTGGATAAACAGGCAACTGACAAGGAGCAGTCTAAGGAGTCACCGTTATCTGTTTCTTGAGACCTGTCATCGGAGTCCAGACAAAAAGGGATAGGGGACAGGAAGTTGAATTCATAATTAAATATTCAGTTGTGGAAAAACTATGGGATTAAAAATAATACTCCCTCAGGAAAGAAAAAAGTCTTCCTTGCTAATTTGTGGAATCTTGCTTTCCTTTGCACTGGTATGGCTTAGCCACACATAAGTAATCTGTCACCAGTCTCATCCTAGGCAGTTCTGAAGAGCAACCAAGTAGCCTCAGAAAAACCTCAGACACTTGTTTTGCACATGAACATACAAATACATCTGAAGTATCAACAAATCTCCATGTCTAAGCTGAAACTCTGAGTAAACACAGGCAGTCTTCATATCAACTTCAGAAAATTTTGGATGCATGCTTCTTTAGAATGTTTTCTGTCCCATAAACTGAGGTTCAATAAATCTACCCAATGGATTTTCCCTTTGAAGCCTGTAGCTTTCTTCCTGGGAAGCTGTTGATGGATGTGGGTGCAGATGCAGACACACGCCACTCCCAAAGATGCACAGCTCCACACCCACCACAGACACTTTTCAACCATCATCAATTTCCCCACCAGTGTCCTACAAGAATACACGAGTATTTTGGCTATGTTACCATTCTCCTGGCTACTCAGTGATCACTTGAAGATCCCAGATGAACGAATGAACGAACGAACAAACGAATGAACAAAAGAAAGAAAGAAAGAAAGAAAGAAAGAAAGAAAGAAAGAAAGAAAGAAAAACAAAGAAAGAAAAAACGAACGAACTTACATTTTTTTAAAACTTGCCATGTGAAAGTTCAAAAGATATAAAATTCCAGTTGCTCTGGTACACTTCACACCCTTTCCAGATCAATCATAAACAGAGGCCCAGGAACAGACTGGTCAACACTTCCAAGGTTAAACACATCTCCCACAAAACTCTTCCACAAGACATCATTCACTTAAAATAGAATTAAATACCAAATATGTCCAAGTTTCTGTCACAATACGCTTTAATTCCTTCTTATTAAGCACAAGAATGTGCAAGGATTTATGACATTGTGTGAAACTTCTTCTGCATATTCAACATAGTTATCTTATGAACTACTGACCACATATATTCTTCAATGTACACTGACAGTTACTGTGTACTGAAAACAATTTACAGGCATCATCACAACATTAAAAGTAATTTAAATGCATTCAAGACTGGTAACAAATGAGTCTGAGTGAATTTCTGGGCAAAACATTACATGATCTTTAGCAAAACAACATCCTAATATTTACACAGCTTTAGCACCCGTATATTCCACAAATTCATTTTCAATTGAAGAATCATTTTTACCACATACCTGGGAGTCTTCAGCACTCTGTCTCTTATGTTTACTGTGCTGTACATAGGATAATAGTTTATTCCTTATCTGAATTAAGTATCTGCTTACACTAAGACGAAAACATATTGACACAAGTGGAAAACATAACAGTTCATCAGCTATGCGCATCTCTGCAGTCTGTGCACACCTGACTGCATTAGGTTTTTGTGTTTTCATTTTTAGGTCATGAGAATACTGTAAGTACTGTAATGAAACCACAATTCCGTCTGTGTTCTCTCACTGAGTAGTGCCTTGAATCATAAATATTTCAATTACTGTGTTTTAGACTCCAAAAGATACTAGCCTCTGTTTTCTATATACTTTTCTTCCCCTTTATCTTCAGAAGAGCTCTGCCACACCGGGAAAGTGATGCTTAGCACTGCACTAATTAAACATCAACTTCCAGCACAACAACTAATAAATAAGTTTTCAAAGACACACACTGTAACACACACTGTAAATGACAAAACCTAAGTATTTTTTGAAATAGCTTACAGCACTCTTAAGGCCCAAGCTTTGACGAGCGTCAACTGACATAACTCCTCTGTGCCTGCTAAAACTGCGCCTGACTGCATGCAGAACGCTGCCATGGAGAAAGTTGGTTGCTCCTTCTCTTAGATGTAGTTACGGTGAAAAATGCATTTCAGATATTGGCCATCAGATAAAAATCACGCTGCCTTTTCTCCTGCAAAACCACACTTTCCTAGCGGCTCCCCCCTCACCACGCTGGCTGGCTCTGTCCCAATCACTTGTTTTCTCTGGCCGCTTTCCACAGCACTCCCAAATCTTCATTGTTTTTGTGTTGTCACTCTCCTTTCCAAAGCCCTTCGTGGCTTCCCACAGCTACCCCTTAAAATTTCCTTTACATTATTTGTAAGTGGTAAAACTTGACAGTTTCTGATCTAATTTCCAAGCAGATAAACGTCAACTGCAGGTTTTACTGCATATGATTACCCACAGCTTTTTTTTTTTTAACCAGGTGGGTTACAATGCCAGAAGAACATCGAGCCTCCTAAATATTAACAGTAAGAGTTACAGAAAGAGAAATCGACAAAATAATTGACAGCAACTTTTTTTACAACAAGATTTAGCTTTGATTGAATGCTGGGGTTTAAATGGTGTTTAGGGATATATTCACCTTTTAGCTTTTCTCAGCCGTTCCTGGGCAAATTAAAATTCAACATCTGATAGATCCTTAGCACAATATTATGCTTGAAATAACTCAGCAGCTCGGAGACTACCCCTATGAACACAGGTTCCTTAGTTTGCATACAAGAGTTATCCAACTTGGCCTTGTGGGAGAAGCGGTGCAGCACACGGAGCTCGTACAGCCATTCCCCTTCCTTCCCCCAGAGGACAGACCACCAAAATAATAGTGGTTACTTCTGTTAAGATCACAATGTTTTAACGCCTGCATGTGTCAGATACATAATTTGTCAAATTATCTCAAACACACAAATTCAAACTACCTCAAATACACAATCCACATTTTTAAAATATGCACCATGCTGTTTTAGGCTGAAACCCAGAAGCTGGATAATTTAATAAATCGGTATTTAAATTTTTGAGAAATTCTGATCAAAGTTGCAAAATACGCATCACGTTGTGAGAGCAAAAACAAGTGACTTTCAATAGGACTGTTCATATTCCTTCAGCAAAACATCAGTCTTATGAGGTACAGGCAATTTTTCATAAAAATGTAAATACTTACCCGAAGAAGCAACGTGCTTAGAAAAAAAACTTCCTAGTTATATATAATGATATATCATCTAGCCTCAAAATGTCACTCTTCAAACGCATTTCCAGTTTGGGGCCCAACAGCAGAGAGGACAGGCTACCTCCCAGGGGGACGGAGCTGGCACGGGCCTGCTGCAGTTGCGCCTTCCTCACAACATCCTGCAGGCAAACTAGCTTAAACGGGGCTGAACTGAGCAATTTGTCGAAATGCTTAATTTGATGCAATTTGCAGCCATGGTCTGGGGCATGCAAAGGTCCAAGGGCACGCTGAGCAAAGGGTCTGCGGCCACCAGTGGACCAGAAACTTCTCTCTCACTACAGGGGGTGGGTGGGGGGACGGGGAAGCAAACACCCCTCCCGCCTGCTGAATGAAGTGGCTGCCCATCACTTCAACCTACCTGCCCGTTCCCACGCACAGCCCCATCAGTCAGAAAGTCACCTCTGTTATCTACAGCCCCAGCAAAGCCCTCTGCCGCCGTCGGTGACAGGCATCCAAACTTCGGGCCCGTCGAGCGTGCTGCTCACGGCATCCAAGGGCTCGGCTCAGCCCGCAGCAGCAAGCCTGACTAGCGCACATATTTCAATGTGAAACCAACTGCAGCGAAACCCTTTCCAGCTGCAGCTGTAAGGAGGAGGACGTGTGATTACTATTTGCAGGAAGACGATATAGCTAAGTGAATGGATAAAAAGTTAAGCCTACAACGCTCTCGTTCCCCCTTCTGAACAACCTTTACAATTCACTAAAAATGCTTAATATAGTCGGTAGTATAATACAACGTGCTTAACATTTCAATTTAATTTGCCTTAGAATGGGAACTGAAAACATGATATTAAATGCCATTCCACGCATAACTCACTCTTCGGAGCTCAAACTTTACTTTCTAGCATTACCCCAAACTACATTTTGGTGCACCGGTGAACGTTGAAGCAACTGTTCATTAAAAAGATTATTTTCAGCTACTTCACTGATGACAGCACAGACGAGCTATTGCTGGCACTTTTAAATCCAGCTTCCTGACACAAAACATTGTCTTGCCCTTAAAATGCAAATATAGCAGAAATGGAAAGAAAAAAAAAATAGCAAGCAGAAAAGCCAAAACAGATGCAAATCTTGCATCAAAGGATACAGATGCCTCTTATAATTTGAAGTATACATCTTGGAAGATTTAAAAAGGTAGTAAGTGTCATTAAAAAGGAGAAGAAAAGATTATCAGTGTTAAATGATACTTGTGGGACTGCTCCTTGTTTTTATGCCAATCTAGCAGTTTTGAAATTTGAGTTTAAAACTAGCCTTGGAAACACTCGCACTAAGGTAAGTATGTTCATTCTGTGACAGAGCGAATGTGGAAGCAAACCTCCAAACAAATAACGCTGAACTATGATACTGAGGTTACTTTACTGTAGCTAACCTGTTCTATAATTTCATTTTTTTTTTACTCAGTTTTTCTGGTGCCACTAATTTACACATGCAAACAAGAAAGATTTCAGATCAAAATAGGATGGATAACGGGAATCTAAATGACAAGCATTCCTTTTAATGAGGATTAGTTGAGAGGTATGCTACAGTGGCAGCGAAAAAATAGATAATTCGCATTACTTCTAAACCCACTAGCTGCCACGAAGTTTAAAAAGAGTAATCACTTGAACTGTACCAAAAATTAGTATTTCATAACCATGTTGATAGCATTTTTGAGTTTCAGGGTGATTTGCAGTTTTCTCCAGTCAAAATCACTCCATAAGTACTTCTCAGTGACCTATGTCCTAAATCATTTTCAATCCCTACAAGCAAGTGACCTCTTCATGATCTGACTCACAAAGAAAAAACATGGTGACTCCCACCAACCATTCTTTTTTAAACCACTATCGGAACTAAATTTTTCCAAAATAAACCTGGCAAAAAAAGAAATGGAAAAAAAGGGCCCTCAGAATTCAAGAAATATTAATTAATCACACTATCAGAAAGATAGATAAATACCAGTCCTCACATTTTGACGATGAAAAACAAAGAGGCTAAGTGACATTTTCAATGACACATAGCAAAACACTGCCACAGCACGGATCAGATCTCAGAAGTTTTCTATTGTTTTCAGCCCACTAGCCTTGAATAACTCCTGTGCATGCAATGCTGAATCAGGTATATTCAGAATATAAAAAGCTTATTCTAGTTCATGTAAACCAGTCCAGAAAACAAAGCCTATGCTACAGTAATATTTTAAAATACATTAAAGTCCATGAAGAACATTTCTGAGAAAATATAGCCTTAATCTTAAAATGATAGTTTTGGTGCATCTTATTACAGAAATCTTAAAAATGTATTAAGCAACAGATGATTACTAAAAAAAAAAAGCAGTCACTTCAAAAATCTCTATAACTCAACACCTAGCTATGGTACAGACCCTACTGAGGTTTAAAAATAGTGCCATGGATTGATTAATTAAAATAGCCCAAGCTCAACATACTTGCTTTACTCTTCCTCACACTCTGTAAACACTAATTAGGTTGCTCCTTACAGAACCTTTGGTAATTTTACACAAATTTACACTAAAGAGAAAGCTACAAAACATTTAATTTTTCTCCTCTCCCAAATGTTACCAACACTTTACTCAAACATAGGTCTTGTGACAAAACCTAAGAATCCCTGAGGTTAAACTAAAAACAAAGAAATACCCAAATATTTATACAATTGATTCTGCTCAAGCTTGCAGGTTAATGTTCCTGTTACATCTTACAGCCTACACTAGTAAGGCCGCACATGAAGCAGCCTATTTCAGGTCCTAGGTATTAAAATAAATCAGAATAGCTAATTATGCATCACTTTGTATGTCACTAAGTGACCTATGAATTGGCATGAAGGTTACTTTATGTATTTTGGGAATGCTCTGTTTGAAACACTGTTTCCTTTCCCTCAACTGTTTAGTAATTTACTATTCCAAACAGTTAAACAAATGATTTAAGTATACAAAAATGCTACAGAACACTACTGTTTTGAAAGAATAACATTAAAACAGTGCTTAAGTGCAAAATAGGCATATTTTCTATATCTATACTAAATATGAACAAATTACAGTCAGGGAAAGCCTTAAATTAAAAATAAATACTAATTTGAACACTAAAATCTATATCTCACTCGAAAGGGTTTAGTGTAGCATTAGAGAAGCGGATTTAATAATTAATCATATTTTCTTTAGAGTAATATTACTAGCAGTAATGTTTTTCCTTAATGGTTTTAAATTACCTAGCACAGGAAAAAAAAAATGTGTCAAAATCTCTTAAACTTTATCTGACTTCTTTTTTTCCCCCCCACAAATTAACATGGGAGCACAGACAGAGCGCACAACTTCCTAGTCCCACATTGGTAACGAAATTTGCAAGGGCCTGATCCAAGGGCATCGAGGCAACGAAGTGATTCCCACTGATGTCAACAGAAAGCTTCCTGCTGACTCGAGGGAGTTTTGGATAGGGGCTTTCATGCAGGGAAAAGACCAGGGGAAATCCTCTTTGGAAGGGGACCTTCTGTGTTTTTTCTCTTTAAGAAAGTATATAAACAAATGAGGCTTTGTCAAAATAGAAGCGATTCCCAGGTAGCGATTACCGCGTGTGCTTCCATCTGCGGCTCTGCACTATGTACGTACAGACGATGATAGAATAAATTTAGGGACTTTTGAGATTATTTTTCCCCTGGGAATAGAGCAGCCGCGCGCCTTCTCTCCGGACTGCTCTTGCGAGGTCTGAATGAACGCTCTCCTGCCAACAAACCCTGCCCGCACACAACCCAGCCTGCACCCCATGCCAGCAACCCCATCCTGGGACCTCACCAGCGCCCAGCCAGGGGCTGCGCTGGGAAACGGGCCCGCAGCCTCCTGAACCTGACATCTGCGGGGTGAAAAAAAAAAAAAAAAAAAAAAAAAAGTCGCCTAGCGGGCTGTCTTTACCTTTGCCATGCAAGAGCAGCTGGGTGGCAGCGGCTTTGCGGGCAGAGGCCGAGCGCTCCGCGGGGCGCGCAAGCAGCGCGCTGCGGGGCAGGGGCAGGCGGCGGGGCGGGCACGGCGCTCGCCTCTCCCTCCCCTCCTCGTCCTTACCCCGGCGCTCCCGACTTGAAAAGCAAACACCTCAGGGCATGCCTCACCGCCGCGGTCTCCCTTCTCCGAAAAAAATAAATAAATAAATAAATAAAATAAAAAATTAAACTTTCAAAACTTTCCAGGTCCCGCGGACCTCTTGAATTTCAAGAGCCAATTTCAAGGCAAGGCCCCCACGCACCAGCCACGGAGGCCGCCTGCGGAACTCCGCAGCTCCAGGAGCATTATTTATTAATCCTTGGTTTTAGGCTTTTTTTTTTTTTTTTGTCTTTTTTTTTTGGGGGGGTGTATAAGGGGAGGGGGCGAAAGCCGTCGGCAGGCGCAGGAGGCCCCGCGGTTCCCCACCCGAGCCAGCGGGGGCGCCCCGGGGTAGCCCCGAGGGGGCGGCCGGCTCCGGGAGGGGGGCCCCGGCCTCCCCTCCGCGCTCAGAGGACGGGAGGGAGGCGGCAGAGGACGGGAGGAGCGGGGGGGGGGAGGCTGTTCGCTTCTCCCTCCGGCAGGCAGGCAGCACACAAAGGAGAAACGTGACACGTTTCTTCACCCCGGCTGTCTGCTGGGGAGGTCTTTTAAAAAAAAAAAGGGGGGGAAAGAGGAAAAAAAAAAAAAAAAAAGAAAAACAACACAAACGGGGAAGCGAGGCGAGGACGGCCGAGCCTCCCCTGGAAACGCTCCCTGGGAAGCCCGGCCCCGAGCCCTCCCTGCCTTGCACTTCTGGCCCCGCACGGGAAGGCTACAGGTTGTTTGGTTTTAATTACGCAGGGGGGGCGGCCGGGGGGGCGCGGGTGCGGAGCAGCGGCGGTGCTCGGCCCCGCAGCCCCGGGAGATTTGGGGAAAGTGGGGCTGAGACCGGAGGGGGGGTGCAGAGAAAGGTACCCGGGCGCAGCCCAAACTCCGGCTCAGCCCAAACTCCGGCCGGGGCAGCGGCAACCCCCCCCCCCCCCGCGGCTCAGCGCCCCCCCCGCATGCGGTGCGTTTTCGGGAGCGGTGCCCCCGGGCGCCGGGGGAGCTGACACATGTCACCGGCCAAACTTTCCCGCGGCAAGTGAGTGAGCAACGGAGCCTGGGGGGGGGGGGGGGGGGAGAGAGAGCGGGGGGAAGCAGCGAGTCACACCGGATTGCGGGGGGAGGAGGGGACGGGTGTGTGCGGGGGGTTGGCGGGGGGTGGGGGGGGGGAATACTTACCGGGAGGAGACACCGTGCAGGGCGTCCCGACGAGCTGACACCGAGAGAAAAAGGGCGAGCGGAGCCGCGCACACGGGCGCGCACATGCAAAGTCTCTGCGGGCGGAGCCGCCGCTGCCGCCGCCGGGCCGAGCGGGCCGGGAGGTGGGGGGGCGGCCGGGGGGGCCCCTCCGCGGGTGCGGTGCCTGGCGCCCCTCCCGCAGGCTGGCGCTGCCTGCCGCTGCCTCGCTCCCTCCCTCCCCCGGCGTGCGGGGGTCTGGCTGTGTGCGGAGTGTGCCGCCTGTGTGTATGTGTTTTGTTGGGAATGCAAAAAAAAAAAAAAAAAAGGGAAAGGAAAAAAAAAAAAAAAAACCGCCGCACACACACACCGACTCCTTCGGAGAGAAAAAGAGGAGTGAAGAGGGAGCCCTCACATGATCGCGAAGTGGCCTGCACAGGAGTGCTAATAATGCGCGGGGTGGTGGTGGGAGGAAAGGGGGGGGGGGGGGAGATGGCAACAGCCAAAAGTGCGGCGGGACGAGACGGGACGGGACGCGCTGCGCCCTGCCCTGCCCTGCCCTGCCCCGGCCGCCGCGCCCCGCTCCGCTCCGCGCCTCCCCCGGCCGGGCCCCGGCGGCGCGGTCGCTGCGAGCCGCCCTCCGCCGTCGGGTCCACCTGCTGTGTAAACAAACCGTCGGGGAAGTTGTTTGCTCTCCCCTCCCCGCCCCCTCTCCCCCCTCCCTCCCTCTCTCCCTCCCTCCTCCTTCTCCTCTCCCCCCCCCCCCTCCCCCCCCCCCCCCCTCTTTTTTGCTCCGTTAGACACAACGAGTTTAGCAGACGGGGAGAAAACAAAGCCGGGTGTTGTGCTGGCAGTGCCGAGTGGCTGCAGCCTGCTGGCAGCCCTCGACGTGCCGCGGGCCGAGCACGGGGGTAGGGATCCGCGTGGGAGGCGCCGTGGAGGGGAGGAGGGATGAGGATGCGGGCGGGGGTCCCCCCCATTGCCGCCGCATCCCCCCCGCATCCTCGCCCCTCCGCTTCCCGAAACTTTCTCTCCCCTCCCGACGGGCCGCGGCAAGGTGCAAGAGCCCCCCACCCCCACCCCCCCCCGGGGGAACCGGCCGCCCCCGGGATCCCAAGGGCGTCCCCGCGCTTTGGGCGAGGATGGGGTTTGGGGGGCGGACACCAGTTGGCAGCGTGGCCAGAAGCGGGAGGAGTGCTGCGGGCCCCCGCGATTGCCGGGCACTCGATGCCGGGCACTTAATCCCGCTGCCGGCCCGCAGGTACATCAGCAAATTAACAAAGCGGGCTGCGCTGTAATTCAAGCATCCTCCCGCTCCCAGCGCCCTAACCTCCGCCCGGCACTTTTCGCATTCGAAAAGCTCTCCTGCGTGCACCGCCGCTCGGCGTTAACCGCGGGACGAATTAAAAAAAAATAATTATTATAATAACTTCGCTTCGGCTGCTCGCTCCCGGCCGGCCCCACCGGGGGCACTGCGCCCCCCCACCCCCGGGCTCCCGCACGGCCGCTACCGCGGGGGCGGAGCCGCCGCAACTTCGGCAACTCCGCGGGGGCCCCCCGCGAACGGGGCCGCCCCGGCTCCCTCCCGGCCCCGGCCCCGCCGCCGGGAGGGGGCCGGGGCGGCTGCGGGGGGGCCCGTGCGGGGCGGCGGCGGGGCCGGCCAATGGGGCGAGCTCGGGTTCGGGAGGTGAAAGTTCACCGCCGGGGCAGGCTGCCGCGGGGGCGCGGCGCTGCCGATGGGTGGTCGTAAAATATATTTATTTGCTACTTGCAACTCTTTTGTCTCCCCCCCCACCTCCCGCTTCCCACTCTCCCTTGCCCCCCCCCCCCCCCAGCGCCCTCAGCCCTATCTCACGCACACCTCGCCCGCCGCCGTTGCCGCTAAACCCCGGCCGCTTTTATTTCTCGCCAGTTTGCCAGCGCAACGGTTGCGGGGGGGCGCCCGCCGTGCCCCCCGAGGAGCTGGGGGCTGCGGAGCGGGGTGGTCGCGGGCAGCATCCCTCCGCGGCCCCGGGACGGTGCGGGGCGGGGGGGACCCGTGCGGGGCGCTCCGCCGCGCTCCCCGGCGCCTGCAAACGAAATCGCCCCCCGCGGGCTCCGCTTGCCGGTGGGATGAACCGGCTCGGCCGCGGGGCTCCGCGGAGGCGCAAGTTGCGCGGGCCCAAAGCCGACACCCCCCTCCCTGAGGCGGCGGGCGGGCGCCTTGCGGTCCCCGTGGGGAGCCGGGCGGGTTTCCCCGCAGAACCGGCTGCGGGGGGCGTCCCAAGGCTGCGGCCGGAGAAAAGGGGCGGCGAGCACAGCGCTTGGCGGAGGGGAACCCGCGGGCGGCGGCGCGGCCCCGCAGCCGGGCACCGACGGCTCCGTCGGGCGCCCCCGCGCCGCGGCTGCGGAGGGCCGGACGGGAGAGGAGGTGCACGGCGGCGCCGGGGCTGCCCCGGGTTGGGCTGCCCCAGGTCGGGATGCCCTGTTGTGCCCTGCTCTGCCCGGCCCTGCCTTGCTTTGCTCTGCCCTGCCCGGTCCCGGGCCGCCGCCGTCGAGCCGGGCTCCCTCCTCTCCCGCGAGCCGCGGTAGCTCCGCAGCCCCCGGCAGCTCTCCGCTTTGTTTCAAGGCGAGGTAAAAAATCCCCCCTCGTTCACACGGCCGCCGCTGACAGCCTCTCTGCCTAGCGGGTAATAACACGCGGGGAACAATACGACGCTTGGCTGCTTAAATTAGTCGGCGTTGCTCGGGTCTGAGCGGCTCGCAAGTGCCACGAAAAAGGAGGGCTCAACAAACAAACACTTCGCCGACTCTTTTATTTTTACGGCGGTGGTTACGGCGGAAAAAAAAAACACAACTTGGCTTTGTAATGAAAAAGGCTGGTGCGTTTTATTTGTTCCTGTTTACGGTTCGAGATTTCATCTGCACAGTTGTATTGTATTTCTCGCTTCAAATAAACCGCTTTGAAACCGTCTTCCTTTAATTAATTTAATGTATTTTCTCTGTGCAGCTGGCAGCGTTAGGTGTCTATCAGATTGCCATTTTCAATTAGGATTGTTTATAAAGCGACCGAGAAAACAGGCTCCTCTTCTAAATAGGTTTGTTCCCCTTCCTCCCCGTGCACGGCTCCCGAGACGGTTTGGAAGGAGCAGAAAATGTTGGTTTTAACCGAAGTCCAATCGAGGAGAATCTGTATTACAACATCAAAGCGAAGGGAGACGTTACAAAATTGGTGGAGTTACACCACCATCTGTCGTTAAGCGTCGGGACTACAAAAGTTCAGACGTACAATAAATCCTAATGAGAGCTGGCAACTTTTTTTATATATATATTTTCCCCCTTTCCCTACGGCTCTCGCTTTCCCGGCGGGGCTGGAGCTGGGAGCCCCTCACCGTGGTGTCCGGCCTCTGCTGCTCGGCCTGGCCCCCGGCAGCCCAAGGATGGTGGCCCTTCCGAAGCGGCCCGGCACCCACACAGCTTCCAGTTTTCAGGAGAAAGTTCATCAGAAAGCTAATGTAAGCCAAAAAGGTTAAATTAAGTAAAAATAAAGAGTTCTTGTAGCTAGGTTGCCGGCTGTGGGATCCCAGTTCCGTTCTGCGCACCCATCCTGCGATGCTGGGTCCTGAGAAGGAACACAAAGAAAACGCACATAGAATAACATAACGGATGAGGCTGGTGTGTCCTAATGCTACCTCTCAGTCCTCCTACAATGTCAAGAGCTGTAAACAGATCCTCAGAGGAATCACAAAATGCTTTTGCATTACCCGGTGTAAGCACTGTACCTGCTTTGTGTGGCTGACCAGGTGAGAGCTGCCCTCACACTTCAGCCCTTTCTCAACTCTTCAGCTAACAGGCCTACAGAGTGCTCATTTGCCATCAGTAGTGAAGAACCAAGAAAGATGTGCTTCCTTTAGGATTTTCCAGGTATTCCTTGAGTTTCAGAGGTCAGTTGTTACTCAGAGTGGGGTAGGAAGGGACATGCAAGTGGGTGGTCACAGACCCCTGCGATGAAAACCATCAGGCTTATCATTATTTTACCACAGCTCCTATTTTAAAGCATGTGGCGTTTGGTAAGGATTGATCCAGGTGGGTTTCGGTATGGAGTGCTTTATCATTAAAAGTCAGCTTCCAGGTTGTTCTTCAGCTGTGGAAATTCGCGGCTTTTTGCCCGTCTTCAGCCTGACATTTTGCAAGTGCTCACCGGTTTTATCCTGTAATTAGCGGTCGGCATTTTCCAGTGCTGTGGCTATTGTTAGGGGGCGATGGCAGTTTAACACGCTCTTACAAATCTTGTTTCCCTGTCTGATTCCTCATCCCAGTGAAACTCAAATTTCCTCTGTCCTACCAGTAGCTGTTGATGCTCAGGATGAGGGTCCCCCCTTTAGCTTCTTGACGTGTTAAAAGAGCAAAACCCCTTTTCCTCTAAGGCTATATGTCCACTTTCTAGGCTATCATGAAACGTGGGATTACCCTGCAGGCAATAAACACTTTCAGTATTCCTTTGTCTAACAGCTATTTTCACATTATTCCGAAAAAAATACTTTCCACCTTCTCCGTAGTAAACTAAGCTCTCATAAGCAACTAAGCTCTTTGAGTCAACATTAAAGGCTAAGGTTTCTGAATTGGTGAGAGAAGTGTTTAACATTCCTCTGGCAGAAATAAATCCTGTGAAATGTTCTCTGCTTTGGGAAATGGCTGGGCCACTGCTACCAATTACTGATTTAGGAATGTTTGGTAAAAAACTTGTGTCCAAAAATTCGCAGATCATTTCAGTGTTTGCACTGCCTACAGCTTTAAGTGTGTTTTATTACAATTTCATTTTAAAGTTACTCAATAAGCATTAGAGCAACAACCAAAATTAAAAATAAAATAATTAGAGTTGCTGGAGAAAAGAAAAACAAAGCAGGATGCTGCCTTATGTATGCTGTCTTAACAGTGCTGCCCCAAAAGGAGGGGGTTGCACTGTGATAGTCTTCCCTGGATTCTTTGATACAGAAGAATCATAATAACAATAAGCTGTGCAAATCTTCAACCATTTCATGTATTGGAAAAACATGGCTGATTTTTTTTTTTTTTTACCTTATATTTCACATCTATATATAAAAGCTTGACCTACAGAACTTTGTGGTTTCTTTTCCTGTTTTGTGTGGCCAGGCATGGAGGAGAAATGTGCCACACTGACCTTTCAGGTAAAGGTCCCAGTCCCCAAAATTTAAGCGTGTATACAAAAGTATTATTCAGTCAAAGGTGAGGAAAGTTTTAAGACAAAGACAAGTTTCCAAAGGACAACCCTTGGAGCAGTATCACAAACAAGCATAAGCAATAGTTCTCAGTGTGTCCCACAAACAGCTCATGGCTTCTGGAAAATTTAGCATCTGACCTGTAAAGTTTAGATATTGTAAAAGGTGCTGCTAAAATGTAGGCTCCTAAATCCAAGCTGCAATCTTCAAAATCCTTCTTTAGCCCTCTGATGAGTTAGCATTGCTAAGGTGACACTAAAATCCCTTTGGCTCCTAAGATGCCACTTCTGCTCGAAATAACTGTCACAGTAGGGTTGAAAAGCTTGGCATGTTTCCTAAACCAAACCAACCTCCTAAAACTAGGCATCCTCTGTGCAGCTGAGCATTAATTTTTAATTAGGTAAAATGCCCAACCAGTCCTTAGAGCCTTGCCTGACCCTAGCCTCCCCTTTCCTCTGTAAGTGTCCTACCCACTGGGCTGTGTAATCACACTTCTCTCACTGCTCTTGTCCATCTTCAGCCTTTTTTTTTTTTCTGCAAAGTGACACTGCATCCCCACTTTGGGCCAGCTGAAAGCAAGTGCTTAGGTCACGGGAGCTGACTGATGGTTTATGCCTGAGGAAGGTCTAGGAAACAATTAGAATAACATAACTTATTTATTCTATTAAGATATATATATTGCAGCTACTGCAAAGATATTGCAAAACTGGAAGTTTTAAAACAGGTGAGAACACCTGCTGCTTTTATAAAACAGACCCCATGAGCACCATGTCCAAAAGAACACAACATAACAACATCTGAGTCACAACATAACAGGGTATGGCAATCCCAAGAAGGTCAGCAGTTGAGACAATACTGTCTATTCTGTCTCTCAGAAAAGTGACAGCTGCAGATTTCCCTGTGAGATCCCTGACTTCCTCGCCATGACGGCCAGGCAGCCCAGGCACCTCGCTCGAGGTATAGATTACGTGGGATTGCTTTTAGGATTCAGGTAAACAAAGTCAGCAAAAGCAGTCTCAGCAGTGACAATACAGTGCTGGCTATAAAGCACTGGGTCTTCACAAGTTCCACCAAGATCTGTGGTCTGGCCTTTCCTTTTCTATCTTGTGATCGTTTATCTGCATTTTTTTCCGTTCTTGGTTTCCTCAGAGCAAATCATAACACAGAGACTTGCAGGAATTTTTCATTAAAGCTGACAGAAGTCTTCCTAACAGGAAGATTTTCTGCTTTTATTTGTTGTGTTGCTTCCACTCTCCTCTTCCAGCATGCAAAAGTGTCCCTGCCCCAAGCTACAGGGCTGCGGGAAGTGTCACCTCCAGATGAACTGCTTCAGCCTCACTCAAAACAAAGTGCATGGGCTGGTAGAAGTAAATGAGCGGTAAGGCAGCACAAGGCCTCTTACACTTGTCCCATGATGTCTTCATGTAGCATGTATTTGTTGCCCATGGACTATGACTTGCTTTCACAGGGTGGAAATCCATCTGTCAGAACCTGAAGTTTGTGGAGGGAACACACTAGGTTCAGCTTCACAGAAGAAAACAGGATTGATTTTGTTTGCTCCCAACCCCAAATATGGTTTTCAGCACTGATATTAAACTATGATTTCATAATACCAAAAGAGCACAAAGTTTCTAGTTCTTTAAGAAAAAAAAAAAAAAAAAAAAAAGCAAACATTCTTATGTTTAAGGAAATATATTTAGTAACTAAACAGCAATTACAGCTGTATCAGGAAACTGCTTTACTTTGGTACCAGAGGCACAAGGACCACATTAAAGATGCAAAATTGCATTCAGTTTCATGGCATTTACACATCTGTAACAACATTCCTGGCATTCTGAAAATTTTGTCAGTATTTAGGGGTAGGGGACAGAGCTGTCTTTTTAGAAACCATTTCTATGTCATGCACACAAATTAACATGTATTAAGTAGTCATCTTTCCACCCACAAGCACTTGTGTAGAATTCACGGGTTTGTGAAGTAAATTGAAAGCAGACTGTGGATGTTAACAATATGGTTAGATACAGGAGTTTTACGCTAGTTGAACACTAAATAAACAAGCCCATTTTTTAGGTTTATTTAAGGAGATTGCAGGGACACAACCTTAGAATATATATTCTAAAGCAATAGAGTTACTGTCTTGTAGATGTGAATTATAGAGTTCTGTGATATAGAAGCAGTAAAGTAACTTGTTTTCCAAATTTGTACAAAACTATAATCAGATAAAAGACAAAATACTACTTTCTCCCTCGGCATCCTACTTGTCACTTTCCTTAAACAGCAAAACACGCTTTTTATTGCTACAGCTGCACAGCCAGTAGAGCTAGAAGGAGAATCAGAGAAATGTAGAATCACGCACAGTCAACACAATTGGATATCACAGCACTGCACTTTAGTCTGTCAGCTATTTTACTCATTGTGTAAGAAGCAAAGCAGTAGGCAAGGATAAGTGACTCAGAAAAAACAGCACTTTTTAGAACAAATGATTTGTGAAGAAATGAAGTGTTATCTGTAGCCTTGGACATTTGTATCGAGGCAAGAGGTTTAGCAATTTTATACCCAATCACTTAATAATTACAAAAAAAAAATCTTTTAAAAGGAATTCTTTTTATTTACATGGTCTTTTTTTTTTTTTTTCTTTTCCAATATTAGACAACGTCTTTTCATGTTCTCAAACTGCAACTACTCCTAAATCATTTCAGTAACTCATGGATCCTGATTCCAGTTCAAGGCAGGAACGACACTAGCTCCGATGTTCCACATTTCCAAAGATGCGGCTCTAGCCGAAGCTTACTTGGACATGTGGAAAGCATGTTCCAGAGTCATCTGCTCAAACCATATGCATCTTCTTACCTCAGCCCAACCATCCAGCAGTTTCGTGTACATTCTCTGGAGTGCTTTGTTGGTGGTGAGAATCTTAGGCTTGGACATCTCATTAAACAAATGGCTCTTCTACTCATGAGTACCCTCTGTGTTAGATTTTCAGAAGTCACCAGAAAAATCACCTTTTAAAGGCATCAGATTATTGAAAATAATCTTGACAATAATCTTGGAAATCTGACAATTTTGTCTTTAAGAGTACTTAAATCAATGTTGACTTCTTAAAAAATTGTTCCAGTTATAGAATTATAGGTACTACACACATAAATTCTGGTATTTTTAGTTTGTCGAAAAAATAAATAAATAAATAAATAAATAAATAAAACCAACAAAATAACACACTTGATTTTGGGCCCATATATATCCATGCTGAAGAAGGCAAAAACAATAATTGTCTTTTTGAAGAATTACCTGTACTGCCCATATGTCTGCATTCTTCTTACTGTAATTTATTAAATTTAATATAACGGGTGAACTGGCACTACTTGCTGTAATAAAGGTTTAAGAGGGATTATTCTAGGAGATGATCTGCTAGTTTATCCGTGGATTTTAATAGGGCCTGCTCTGGTCCTAACACAAGCATTACCTGAAAGCTTACCAGACGCAAGTATTACCTAAAATCTACAGAAAGACTGCTGGTTGCACTGTGACTCTGACCAGCTAACTACAAAGTATATGGAGACTAAATAAATAAATATCAAGGTCTTTAATAAATAAGAGCAATAAATCAGCAAGATACATCTTGTATTCTTTATATGTGAAATTAAATTAATGTTACACTGCTATATGTTAATCCGTGTATCGCTGACCATTTACAAGGTGTAGCTACAGTCTAGAAATGGAGAAATAGTTTGGTGCTTCAAAAATGTAAAAACATCAAGGATTTTGTTGTTGATGTTGTTATTCTGAATTAAGATTTAGATTCCTTTGGGCCAGACAGGTCTGAAAGCACTTTAGAATATTGTGGAGAAACCTTAGAATACTGGTTAACCACCAAAACAACCCTGAACCGTTTGTGCATTGTCCATTGCTAGCATCTCCCTCTGTCTACACTGGTACCAACGGATATGTGAACAACTATACTATGAAACTTCATCAGTGAATTAACCCTCATATCGGAACAGAAACACTGAGTTTGTATGAAATTCAGGTATTGAAAGTAAAGCAAAAGACCAACATCTGTAAGTGTCTGTACATCAGTGTTGGTAGCCTGAATGCTAAAGAACAGAAATTGATACTGTTAATTTATGAGCTGAGTTTGCCTTAGCTGGGCTGAAATCTGATGGGAATGTGTATGTGTGATTGGATTATTAAAATGAGTGTTCTAATCTGCCCAGGAAAGGGCAGAGAGAAGCAGAAGTAAGAAGGAGAGAGGTAACCAAACAACTGAATTTTAGACACCTCCTTACACACATTTTATGAATGACATGGTTTCTTTAGGCTTCTCCCATCTTAGAAGAGACGGGAGATTCACATGGATACATTGAATCCCCTTGGTATCTTTCAACTGAGCACAGGGAATAAGAGAAAATAGCCTTCTAAATTAAAGACTTATTTTGGATAATATGTGCTATAAATACCCCCACTGACTAGAAGAATTACATCATCTGTTTCCACGTCACAACACTTTGCAAACAAACACTCATGCATGAATGCCCTCATGGAGGAATAGGGGGTGTCCAGAGCAGAATATCGAACTGTATCATTTGGCAATACCTTAACTACCTATCTGAAATGACAGAGGAAGGAAAATTGTGTTAAAATGAGGAAACTCAACCCAAACTTAATAAAATGGGTATTTAATATTGTCATTTCCTAACTCAAAGAGTTGCATCCACCAAAAAATGGAATTAGGTGGCAATATCATATAAGGAAAACCTGACAGCAGAATTAAAAATTATAAAGATAAAGCAGAATTTTTTGATCATAGACATAGTGAATAAATAGTTTTGAATTTTAGAGCAACAAAAGAGGACAATAAGCTGCAGTTACAAAAGCTAGAGTTTTTAAAATAAATAGACAGATAATTGACATTCAAGAGTCTTAAAAGAGTGGGATGCACTTCTTGCTTTACCATTAATATGGATTTCCAATAAATCTTGGAAAACAAAGCAAGTTCCAAAAAGAATGGAAGAATGCAAATGCTTTAACTGTATTTCTAAGTGGTAAACAAGACAGTGTGGATGGGCTTGTCAATCTGATATCAATCCCAAACAATGAATGAAATAGATGCTAAAATGATACATGGGAAAAGGGAATGCAAAACGTGCACTGGATACTTGTGCTGGGAGGAGCTGAGAGTGAGACAAAGGGCCTGTGTTGGAAAAAAAAAAATATCTTCTAAAAACCCACAGGGATCATGACAATCAACTGAGCAAAATCTTTGCTCAGTTCTCAGTGCAATGATCAGAAGAAATGTATGTCTACAGTTCAAGAGAGATGATTAAAACTTGGAAAAGGTTAATGGGAGAGTAACAAGAATTCAAACACATTTTAAAGCATGTATCACAATACCCACAAAGCAGTATATTTTGATAATAGAGGGGTCCTCACTGTTACAGACAAAGTATAACAGATTCCAGAGGATGGCATTTGCAATGAGACAAATTCAGACTACAATGCAGAGGAACATTTTTAACAATAAGACCATTCTCGAATAATTTCTTACATACTGTCATGGGTTCCTCATCACAGGAGTGAATATTTTCCTATGTATATACTATCATTAAGATAAAAATTAACCCAGGAAAAATTCATAGCATGTGCTGTATACGAGTTAAAGTTCCATGATCACAACAGCCAGGTCTGGCTATGAGCCCTGTTGAGGTCAGAATTGTAATCACGAGGCTTTTAACACCCCACGAAGACAAATGGGACCAACCACACCATTCCTTACAAGCTTCTGTTTCAGGCAGTTTAAAAATTCGGGAACACCACTGTATGGGATGGCATGTGGGAGGATGTATTCATAAACAGAAAGGAAATGTCACTAAAGGAAATGTCTTATAATTATTAATATTTAAGATTTCAGTTTCAATTGTAGTTAACACCTGCACATTGAGGACAGTGTTGTACCATGCATTGTAAAAAAAAAAAAAATCTATTTCAGTTAGTTTGCAATGGATCTTGCAGCCCAATTTGAGGACAACAGTAATTTGTAGCCAGGGAACAAGCATAGCCATAGCTGTTGACAGTGTGCATCCTATTACTCTGAAGCACTGACTAATTCATGCTGGATGCACCACTTTATTATAGCATGGAAAAAATCTGGGTTCAAAGCTTAACTGGCTTCTGTCTTGTAAATATTGTTCCTCTTTTATCAATGTGCTGAAGCAAGTGTGAAACACAAGTATGAAAGCACTGACAGCACATTTTCAAGTACATTGTGTTTTGTTTAGCTAAAAAATACTCTAAGATGAAAAATGTACAATTTGGTTGCCCACAAAATATCTGCGTAGCAGATAGAAATCTGTTGTTTTCTTATTTGAGTTCTCCATAACATCATATATGAGAGGAAAATTTCACCATGAAACAGAGTCTAGCCTCTTTTGTAAAGGAAATTACCTTCCCCACAAGCGAAAAGTATTAGTATTAAAGAAATGTACATCTCTTCTTTTTCCTGTTCTTCTTTGATCAATTTTTGATTGAAAACTTGAGTACTTGGTGCAAAAATCTCAGTATGAAGAAATCTGAGCAATCTCTGTGTTCGCTTAATTGCTTTTCACCATCTTGTCCAAAGCACACGTTGTAAGGCATAGCTGCATGGACTATGATGTAATGAGATCTTGTTAGCTAAGCAAGACCAGACCTCAAGCTTAAGCAAAATAAATTCAGATAGGCTCTTTGCCCCTTGACCCAGCTGTTTTGCAGTCTTTGAACAGTAAAGAAACTTGGAATCTGGTCACAGATGCCAGTGTAGAAATTCCCCTGGCTGAAGTGAACTGTTGAATGGTATACAACCAGAGGAGCTGGTTCCCACTGCTTTCTGTCTTGTCCAAAAAAGCATGTTAAGCAAAAGAAAGATTGGGAAATTCAGAGGGAAGATGAACTGTGTCTTTATTGTGATGATTTCTGGCCAGCATATGGTCCCTTAGGGACCAAAGCCAGCTTCATAAATTAGAACCATATAGAGTTCACAAACTTATTTTATGTTCTAACTTCAGCTGAGGAGCAAAGCAAGACAGGACAGGGCAGGCTGAGAAAGAAGAAGCTGTAACTAGTTCTGACAACAATTCCTCTGAGCACATTTCAGAGGAGGGACAAATACGTCCTATTAAGCTTTGTGCAAAACCAGAATTGTTTGTCCTAAATATCTACAATAATCAATCTAATCTCTGAATAATACATAGAAAAACGAGGACTGCAAAATGGAATTAAAGAAGCACTTATCATATATGTAACATTTCTAATAAGAAGTGAAATTGACCTATCCTTTTCTGAAAGGGAAAATTCCACTGAAAATTCCTCTCTCTTCTCATTACTTAATGGTTTTTGCTAACTATTTATTACTTGAGAAGAGCTGGAGGGACAATGAGTCAGTGAAATCTTGAGATTATCTAGATTATCTAAAGTCTCCTTACTTTAAATAATAATAAATACCTACTGATTCTGTAAAATCTGTAATTCTTTGTAAGACTTGTTTACATAGCATCTTTGGCTAAATATTTGTTTCTTTCAACCAAACCTTATAGCTTTTTGTTTTGTTTTTGTTTTTTTGTGACAGAGCTGTAAATTTTAGAGGTAGTTTTCAATTAAGACTCACCATATTATGCCATATTATGAATTTCTTTAGTTAAGAGGTAAGAAAGGATGTTCTAACCAGTAGCAGGGGGAAGGCTAGTGTTTTCACTGGCACCGATATTATATAGTTTAGAGAGATTTAACTGAAATTTTTAGCATTACAGAGATAATGTAAAAATACTTTACCCATTCTTTGCATATGTTCTCATAATACAAGAAAAATGTTAACACAGTATCAGTGCCAGGCTAATGTAAAACAAAGGAATGACAATTCATCTTCACTCAACAAGGTCTTCAACTGTGGTGGTGTTCTATACCAAAAGATGGTACTGAGCACCTTTATTTTAAAAGGTCTGGATAGTCTCTGTTCAACAGTAACTTGCACGTTTATATCTGGTGGATGAAAGGAGATCATCTTCCTTGCTTATCTCTGTTGAATTCAGAAAAGCATCTTAGCAAGTCCCAGTGGAGAATTATACAGTTCTCACAGGATCACATTTTGAAAGAGTCTTCCTCCATCAACTGGAACTTTAATCATTGACAATTGCTCCAGCTGGATCGCCAGAGATGAACCATCAGAGCCTATGTTTGTAAACATAAAAATGACTGGAGGACTCTGTCAACACAGAGGCTCATCACCAACAGAGAGTAATCAAATCTCTTCCAAACAGTATAAATATTAGTATGGTGAAATATATTTAAATAACTAAAAATCTAAGAAGTAGCATTTCAGCCTGTAATTAGATATTGTATCCTCTGTTCTCGAAAGCAATACTTCTCGAAAGAGTTGGGGATCAGAGTTCATAGTCATCTGCATATAATTTCCCAATATGACACAGTGCACCAAATGTCTAATATGAGTTTAATAAATAGGCATCAGAGGAATAATGAATGAAGATAGGTGTCGAGAGTTATTACACTGTTGTTGTATTTAGCGCTGATGAAATCATTATTGAAATATTTTGACCAGTCCTGGGGTCCATGGTTCAAGAATATTGTTGAAGAAGTTCAGAGAAAAGTCACAAGCATGACATGGGGACTGTTAATCATGCCTCAGGGTAAAAGACTCAAAGAGCTCAATCCGTTTATTTTATCAGTTTAGAGTATCACAGATTGATTTGAAACAACTTCTAAGCTGTTACCATGGGGAATTTTAAAGGTTCTGTTATGGACTCTTAAATCTAGCAAATATATTAAATTAACAATAATATGATGAAATAGGAAAATCTGGACAAATTCATGCCGGAAATGAGGATACATATTTCTGCCAGTTGGAGTGAGCTACTTCCTAACATCCTTAATAGCAATTGTAACATGCTTTTCTAAAAGACAGTTTGTAGCTCAAAGAATTAGTGTAGGCAACTCTAACAGTCTGCTCCATACAAGAAGCCGGACCATATGATTGTGGTGGTACTTCTGGTTTTATATTTTGCAAAGCTCTGAAATGACCAGGCTGAAACACTGAGCTTTAGGTACCTTGCAGCCATCTAAGCAAAAGACTCCAAATGCATCAGTACAAAACATTATGATCCTGAGTAATCAAAAGAGACCTTAGTAACGGTGTATCTTTCTCTGAACCAGGCTTGTAGGAGATAATGTATTAAATAAAATTCTGAAGAAACCATAGGTATACCATCGGAAGTTGTTTTACAAACACAACTAGTTTGTTAAGTGTACACTAGTATATAGGATACTAATAAGTGCATGAATAAAACTTGGCACTTTTATATTGCTTTCCAGCAAAAAGACTTGTAGCTTTTTACAAAAATTAATAAGTAGAATCACTCAAAAATCCTGTGAAGTCAGTGTTATTATTTCCTTTAAACAGAAGACAAATTGAGAGACAGGGAGTGCCCAAGTTCACAGAGGAATTCTATGAGTTGTCTGGGAATAAAAGAAAAGCCTTCAGAGAGCTGTTCCTGTGCTTTAATCTATTTATTTATTTATTTATTTATTTTAAACCAGGCACGCTGGAAAAATCCTGGCAGGTGACATTCCTGTTCTGGTGTCAGTATTGATCCAGCCCTGTGTCCAGTGCCAAAAGACACTGATGCTGAAAGCATTGTCTCTCTCCAATGACATATAGAAAGTTAAGTCTTACCCTGTGACTTATTCTTCATTGCATTGGTATAAGGAAGTGGTGATATTGATTTTAGTGTCTTGTCAAAATTCCAACTTGGGTAATTAGTTTATTCTTATCTAAACTCCTTGATTTTCTGTATAGATGGTACTTTTCATATGCCTCCCCGCAGAAAAGAGTGCCTGTACTATTGGAACAGAAAAGTTTGCAGTATTAAATGAACCAAACCAAAGAACAATATAGCATGTCTGCCACTTTATGAAATTTTTGTAAAGGATTCTGCAGTAAAACCAGTTAGGGGTGCACAATAATTTTAAAAGGGTATAAATAAACTTAATAAAATAAAATAAAATAAAATAAAATAAAATAAAATAAAATAAAATAAAATAAAATAAAATAAAATAAAAAAAAAAAGAATCTTAATGCAGAACTCTCCTTTGTTCTAAAACTAAGACTTTAAAAAACAAACAAACAAGCAAACAAACAAAAAACTGTTTTTAGAAAGTTCAGGAATTACCTTAATAATAGCAAATGCCCATTATTTGGATATGTTACGGGTGGAAGACATGATGAAGTTCAAAGAAAAATGGTGAAAATGGTACATATTAAGCAACAATTAGTTTACTGGACTTAAAGCAAGAAAAAAATGGACTTCTAGCAAAAAAAAAAAAAAAAAGTTCCATCTGTTACCAGCATTGAACAAAATCAGCATAAAATGAGGCAACATTATTTTGGTCTTTGATCTCTTGGATGCTTTATGACAGAGGTCATAAATCATGTAATTATTATCTGATATCAAGACAGCTTGAATTAACCTCTTACATTCCTGAGGCAATGAGAGACCTCAACGCACGTCAAAGTCTGCTTGTGTGGAATAAGTGATGTTACTGGGGGAAACAAGTCCCTTTCCTCCCATTTTAGTCTAATCTGGACTTTTGAAAACTTTAGGGGGACAGAGACGGAAAATATCACACTGAAAGTCACTGGATCATAGACATGTCCTATTTGTTTCTGAAAGCTGCATCTCTGATTTGTAAATCACATCATCTCTTGGGTTCTGGCTTCTTTTAATTGTAGACTTCCTCTTTCCTTCTACTCGTCTTCATCAGGAGAGGTCAGCTCAAGATGCCTCTATGTTCTGGCTGCTAAGATCCAGGAAAATACAAAAGGCCTTTAATTCTGACATTTCATTCCTGCCATTGATATGAAACAGCCTGCATTTGACTAGCCCCAGAAAACATAGCAATGAATAGTATACATTTGGATTTTCTTTCCAGTTGGCAGTATTGAATGAGATTAGGGATTTTTTTGTTGTTGTTATTTTATTTTATTTTATTTTATTTTTTCCTCCTGTAATAGAAAATTTCCAGGAACACCAGTACTTCTTTTCTTCTTTTAAACTTTTTTTTTTAAACTTTTTTTTTTTTTAATCTGTAAATTAGCCAGCAGGAATGATGGGCATATTATGATTAAAACACCTTATTTTTATGTATACAGCAGATAATCATTTGCAGTAGGTACCACACATATATATTGTGAAAAACAGGCACACAATAGAAGGTCTTTCACAAAAGAAATGTACTGTTCCAAAGGAGCGATATACCTGAAATACTTTATAACAAAAATACAGCAGCTAGACTAATAACATCAGAACCAGGTCACACAGAACCATGAGCAATAATTCAGCATTTCGAGTACCAGAAGAAGAAAAGAAGACAATATGTAAGCTTCATAATGAAAAACATAGCAGAATAAACAGAGAAGATTCTTTTAGTAGCAACACTTGGAGCTGAAAGGGAGATGGGCTGAGTTACATGCACATCCTCACAGGAAGGGCACTGGATTAGGTAGCCCATAAAATGATGTACTTGAAAAACAGTTATGTACCGCTTTGGCTCAGCCAGATGGCAGGTCCTGTTTTCAGGCTGCTCTTGCACTGGATTCCCCACTGCTGAAATGAAAAGTGCAAATTTGAGAATCAGTCTGGTTTTTTTTTTTTTTTTTTTCCTTGTAACATGCCACTTTCACTATGTCAGTGGCTTCTTGAAAGATTTAACCAATGTTACTATCAAGTGTGGCCACCCACTTCTTTGCTCCGCTCCAAGGAAAATGTTTGCTTTTCACTATGCATTTATGGTGCATCATTATTATTTCTCTATTCTTTTTAATTTTGGACTTATGGTAATAAAGATGACTGTTCAAATTTCTGAGTACTTAGCCGGGATTTTATGCAGATACAGCCATCTTGAAAATGATAGGCTCCCTGGGCTTCTGTCCAGTCAGATGCTACAAACAACCCAAACTGACACGTAAGCTGTGCAGGCTGAGCTCCCACAGGGACAAAAGCCTTGACTTAATATTTCAGTATAGGTATAACCAGAATCTGAGGTGCTTTGCAGTCAAGGCCTGAAAAAAACCTTTTCTGCAAATACCGTATTTGTCATTGCAAGGGACTTGTAAGATTTGAGGAAGGCTCCTTTTGCCCTTTTGTCCTGCATACACATGCAAAAGATAGGGACAGACACATTCAGTTTGCAAAGCATCCGGACTGCAAGGCATTGTGTAAGAATAATACATCTGATTACTTGTCTAGTGTATGTGCAAACAAAGACTTGCGCAAGTGAGCGGGCACAGTTCAGTATTTTGATAACAGAGATAGCAAAAGGTTTGGAGATTTTCCATGCTATTGAAAGCATTTTTTTTTTTACACTGATTTAAAAAGATAGTTCTGAAATGAAATTTGGAATCTTCGCTACTTCCTGACTTAGTGCTCCTTCCTCCTAACAAAGGAAGGGCAAGCCAAGGTGCAGTATGACATCGGATCAGGCATCAATCCTATACAGAGCTATTTCTTTGAGGATAAAGTTATATAAAGACAAACTGTACAAATTATACCATACTATATAGTTTATTATAACTAGTACTTAAATGGACTCACAAAAATACTGAAATCTTTTAGCAGGAATGAACAAAAAGATTTTTGAAAAATCCTACCAGCACCATTGTCTAGACAAGACTTAGCTCTTTTGAGCTAAGTCCACATTTGACATATCACTATAAATTAGGGTGAAATCCCCTGAAATCAGGAGAAAGATCCTTAAAATCTTCTGTAAAAGATAGGAAAATCCTATTTAGGAGTAGAGCCATGAGAGAATGTAGTAATAGCCATTTTGCCGTACCTATTAAATGTTCCAATCAGGCTAACATTTATTGGTGTAACATCTTCCTAAGTTCCCACAAATCTTCACAGGGTTGTTTGAAAGTTCTTAATTTTGCTATGCAGTCTATGATAGAAAAAAAATGCTTAGGCACTGTGTATTAGAGTCTGTGTAATGATAGATCTCACTGTGGAGTGTGATGCATGAGAAGCACATGGCTTTATGCCAGATTTATGTTCTCTTGAAATTGGGGTTGACCTGAGCTTCAAGTCAAAATAACTTATCCTTTATGTAAGTCGCATTTGGTATAGCTGTGAGTAAAAATGAGACTGAGAACTGCATTGCTTTCTGAAGAAAATAGTTTAGACTCTTATCTACCTACTCAGTAAATATATATATATATTTATATTGTGTAAACTAAGTTGCAAATATGCAGGAATTTCAAATCACTGCATGCTCTTCTAAAGAAGATAAACCCAGGGCAGTCACTGTCTCACGATTAGAATAAATAATTACCTGAAAGCACAGTGTAAGGTCCATAGAAATCAACAGGAATCTATTGACTTTGTGGAATTTTAGACCAGACTCTTGAAGAAGTTGGGTAAATCACTCCTCCTGCACATCACTTCATTCATCTGCTCGGTGACTACAACATGCCTACACACTCTGTGACAAGTGAGAGTCTATTAAGTGACTCCCACAGCATTTTCTGCTTTCATCTGGGAAACTCCTTTATTAGTGATAAGCCTCTACACCCTGGCATACATGTACCAGTCGAGGGGAGGAACATGTTTGTAAACCAGATGCTTTGACGTAGCTGGAACTTAGAAGGGAGGCAGAAGTACTTGGCAAACAAACTTGTAATAAGTGCACTTTGCTCGAAATGTTTATAATTTGTTCTTGAAAAATATGCTGAGAAGATGGGCACTAGACAGTGCTTGACTTTGAAGTTCAAGTTTGAAGGTGGGGATCCTAAATACCTCCCAAGGAACATTTGAAAAAAAACAGCCTGGTGCTCCATAAAGTAAAGAATTTTCTTGAGGAGAGGGGATAGGGAGACTTAACAAGTCCTACCGTCCTTTCATCTGCAAAGAAATTATCAAGATCTGGAGAAAGACAGCTTCATTGTAAGCAGCAGTAAGTTCATGTGAAATCTTAATCTGCTGGTAGATTTTTGAAGAAAAGCACAGAGGTTTACCAAATACCTCCTCCAAACTGTGTTGATACTCTCAGTTTAGCAGCATATTAAAAAAAAAAAAAAAAAAAAAGTCGAATACCTAAGTACAAAAAGGGGTCTTACTGACTACTTGATATTTTCTTAAAATAACTCATAAAGGAATTACTTTGCTCAGTTAGGATGTGTGTGATGCCTACTAATGATCCACAAAATGCTACTCCCAAGAAATCAACAGACACTAGAGTTCCTTGTGGAGACAGTCGGATCAGAGAGTTAAAAAAACAAGACCTCAGGTGCTCAGAATATGAGGACTAACCTAACAGTTTCCTCCCTGTGACATTCGATTGCATGACAGAGGAGAAATGAATGTAGAATTGTTGAACAGGAATGGAGGGTAAACAGAATGATTTTCAGAAATGAAGCTCAGCAATTTATTGACATTTAGAATTTCACTGAATAAAAAGGGAGAAGTTTTATGGTTTACATTTTTACAATCAAATAAATTCATCTCTGTTTTGATCTCAAGCTGGGAGGGATGCCACAACGTGAAGGGGAGCTGAGGGCGATTTCTTATCCTGTCTTCCCCATTTCTTTTCCCTCTCTGTGTCCCTTTTCTGCCTTGCTCTCCTCTCATATTAGACGAAATTTCTTTACTGTAAGACTGCCACAGTTGGTGGGGATCACTGAGGACAAGGAGGTAAGTAGTGTTTGCATGGAACTTGCATCTAGGCAGGAGCTACCTGCTTGGCAGGGAATTAAGTTTTTTGTAAAAGCTCTGGGCTGGGAATGGATCTTTATAGAATAGTTCAGGTGGAAGGGACCTTCAAAGATCATCTGGTACAACTGCCTGACCACTTCAGGGCTAACCAAAAGTTAAAGTTTATTATTGAGGGTGTTATCCAAATTCCTCTTGAACGCTGATAAGAATGGGGCATCAACCACCTTTCTAGGAAGCCTGTTCCAGTGTTTGACTGCCCTCACAGTAAAGAAAATTTTCCAAATAACCAGTCTGAACCTCCCCTGGCACAGCTTTGTACAGTTCCTGTGCATCCTGTCATCCATTACCAGGGAGCAGAGACCAGCACCTCCCTCTCCACTTGTCTTCCTCAGGACATTGCAGAGAGCAATGGGTTCACCTCTGAGCCTTCTTATCTCCAGACTAGACAACCCAAGTGTCCTCAGCCTCTCCTCACAGGACATGCCCTACATCCCTTTTACCGGCTTTGTGCTGGGGGAAGAACAGTCTTTGGGGGATGCTGTGAAGATTTGGTGGCCAGTGGAAGTCAGGAACCTGCCAGGAGCAAGGTGGTCTGGCTAAAGCTTGCTTGGTGAGCAAAGCAGTAAAGGAGTCCAGGGGGCTTCTGCTGGAAGGTTGGTGGCAGGATCTGGGGGAACTCAGGGACTGGGGCAGGTTACCTGTATCTTGGAATGGAGTTTTGGTGAGGAGAAATAAGCAGTACAGACACTTGTACTTGGGATGGTTGACATGGCTGGAGGTTGGGGACCTCAAATCCCACAGAAAAGATAGAAGGCAGAACTTAAATAGCTTGGAACTGCTGCCTGAGAGACTATGTCAAAAGGCAGGTAAAATGGGAAGAGCTAAGTAAAATAATACCCAGGGATTAAGTGTTGCATAAAAAGCAGTCATAATCTTACCAAATTTTGTCTGTGTTTAATTAAGCATGTGAATAGTTTCATTGATACCTAGAGGGAATACACATGAGTAAAGATAAACACACAAGATAGAAACCTGAAATACGAAATGGTGCATAAAACCAGGAATAATTAATACAGACTGGCAAGTGTTGAGAAAAAAAAGAAAAAAAAAGAGTGGAGAGGGGTAAATATTTTTTTTGAAAAGAAAGCAGAAGAGAACTATTTGATACTTTATTAATTATTTTCTGTTGATGGTTTAGATGTATGAAAACACATTGAATATTGATATTGCTCTTAAAAGCTCAACGTAGAATATATTAAAGAAAGTATATTCAGCTTTCTCGGATTAGTAAGCAGGCAAGATTTGCATTTAAAATAAGAGTCCAGATCGTGAACCCTCTCAGACAGGGTTAAACCAGACCAGAAAAAATTGCAGGGTCAGGGCCAAGGCAGCTGCCTGCATGCCTGTTATGTCTGCCATTGTTTGTTTTGTCTTTTTGGACTTGTAAGCTCTTCAGGCTAGGAGCACTCACCATGGGGCCCGACCAACCACCACTGGCTTCAGTGGGCACTGGGTAAGGCTTTGTCCAGCATTTAGTGCAGAGGTGTCAGGGCCCGACTGGGACTTAGTTATATACGTAATACAAAGCAACCATCTCTCAAGATCTACGTGGGCACTGCACTTAGATAGGGCAGTTCTTGAATATTTTTTTCTTATATTGGGACTGTGCAGACACGAAGTTGTGCCCAGATAGACCCAGTCGGAGGTTTCAGGTCTTAGAAATTGTTATGATCAGTGAAGGCAGTGTAAAAATAATAATAATAATAACTAAAAAAAAAAAAAAAAGAAAGAAAGATGGAAAGGCAGCTTAAAAGCATTTCTTAAAAGCATCTATGTCTATTTTCATAGCAGTTGTGGCACAAATGGAGCAGCGCTCAAGAGACAGAGGGTTCCGGTGACTTTTCGGTGGACGCAGAAGACTTGCCGTCGTATTTCCACGTTCCGGGAACAACAACTATTACCGGGGCAGGCAAGAGCCGACCAGGTGCGAGCCGCGCCCTGGCAGCGCGCAGCGGGGCGCGCAGCGGGGCGCGCAGCGGGAGAAGAGCGGCGCTTTGGTGCCACCGCGTGGCTCACGGAGGAGCAGGGCGGAGGGGGGGTCGCCCCCCCCCGCCCCCCCCGCCCCCCCCGGCCCGTTCCCGGTGTTTAATTACTCCTCGCTGTATTAAGGCAGCGGAGCGAGGCCGTGTTGTTTCCAGGATGAGGCTGTGCGAGACGCACGGGGAGAGTTTCCAGGATTCAATAGCACTTAACAAGAAGATTCTTTGTTTTTCGTGTAGAATTACATAAACCTTTGAAGAGCTGGGCTTGATAATGCCAGAGGAGGAGATGCGCTGGCTGCCGGTAATTGGATTTCAGCTTTACTTCAGCTGTAGCTGAAGTGCAGATTGGGTCATTGTGCAGCCCGCAGATAACGTGCCCCTCTCTATTCGCACGCAGATGAGCCACTGCCAGCAGTCACAGTTTCGAGTGGAGTTTGGGGTGGTTCACGATCCCTGGAACGCAGCACGTTGAAGTCTTCTTCGTTTCCCTCCTCCTCTCTGTTCCCCTCCCACCCCTCCTATTCCAAAATCCATCCACTTCTTTTTTGCAGACCAGATATTCGCAGGGTGCACTTCCCAGAATCATTGGGTGCTGCATTTCTCATAACGCTTTCACAGACATAATAGGCATCTTACACAACCGGAGAACCCAGAACAAATTCAGGGTAAACTTTTTGACTTCTGGAATTGGAAGAGTCTTGAGGTTAATCAGGTGTGTGACACCTCATAAGTGCTTCATCTGGAAGCCTCGAGCCAAATTTGGAGAGCATGTTAAAAGTGGTGTATTTTGGACTCTTTCTCTCCATTCCAAGGAAATCTACAATTTCAATAAAAAATGTCCAAATGAAGTTCAATGGAGAAACTAGGAGCAAACAATGCTGGGGAAGGAAGAGTGACCACTGATTTTATGAAGTCTTTCTACAAATAGTAGCAAAAGCTTCTCATAGTGCAGTCATTTACCTATTTGGTCTAGATCTTTCCTGTCCTTCCTGGCAATTAATGTCAAGGAGCAGCACTAACCATCTCTTCATGGTTAGGGTTTGCAGAAAATCCTGTGGACAAATGGTTAAAGGGCTATGGGGGCCCTGAATACTCTTTCTTACAGAATTTATTCTTGGACCTTCAGAGCTGAAATATAACATCTGGGTTCCTGCAGCTGAAAAGATACTTCAAGTGTTGCTTAGTGTGTGCAAATATTTACAATGCTACCTGTGACTCCAGGCTGCCTTGCTGCCTTTCCTAGTGATTTATTAGACTCTTTTTGGCTCTTTTTTTTTTTTTGGGGGGGGGGGGGGGGGGGTAAGGGTGGGGGTGGGAGGGTGGGGAGCAGAATTCTTAAGGCTAAATCCAACAGTGCCTAGAAAAACTTGCAGTGAGTTCAGTGGCAAATTCCATTTGTGGCCAGGAAATTCCAATTGCATTGAACTCAATGGCAAAAGTTCTAGTGTTTTCAAGAGTGTTAGAGTTCCTCTCTATCCTTTGTTTATACAAAACTGCTCAGAGAGGGTGATAAATATTATAGCATTTCAAAGTTACTTCTGGAACTAAATTGACCAGAAATTCACAGGTGTTACATATGTTTAGTATGTTCCTCTGTATAATTTCAACATACAAATCACTTTTGAGATTAAAGAAAAGGCCTCTGCATCATCCTAAGGTTAAAATATACGGTAGTATAAAGATTATATCTTCTCAATCCATGTGTACATTTCTAGTTTATGAACAAAGCCACTTATATATATATATATCAATAGAAAAATGCATTAAAAGATTCGTATTGAAAACAAAATGCAAACACTGCAAGCCAAGCAAGAAAGACACTGATACCAAGTATTTCCTTCAAGTGAAAATTGAGGATCCATAGTATTTTGAAATTCAGTGATGACCCATCTTGTATATCAGTACATCTCCACAGTACTTAGAGTTGGCATTAGCTGAGTCACTTGCTACTTTCAGTTACAGCTCCCTCATAGAGAAGGTATATTAGAAAAATCAATAGAGAAATCAATACATTTTACCCAAGTTATCAGATGTGCCCCAGATGCTTAAGTTGTTAAATAGCATTTGATTCAAATAAAATATATCTCACACCCTTTGTACTGAAGTGAGAGTTGGCATATATTTCTCTTCCCTCCCCTCTCCATTCCCAGTTGAGTAGCATTTGCACTCTGGCACCAATTTATGTGGAATTTCAATGTGTGTTTGAAATAAAATTGATTAGCATTTTCTCTCCTGAAGAACTGTCTTAAGATCATCCCAAAATTTACAGGAAATTAGGTTGTATAAAAAAGCTTTTTAGTTTTATTTCCCAAATAAAGAAATAATGCAACATAATGAAAGGCTGTGCAAGAGAGAGCTCTAGGAGAACTTTAAAAAAGCAACAGTCAATGAAGTGGAAAAACGAGGGAACAAAGACTGGATTTCACAGTAAACTGTTTCCATTGGATTTCATCTCTAGATATTACATTGATATTTTATGTGCATACAAATTATATTCCAAGGGAACACTACAGGGTAAATTAACAGTGCATTGCACATAGATTAGACATGCAAATCACAAAAATGGGAGGTAAGTACGTAGAAAATGTATCCCTAAATCAGCATGTACTTAACTCATTGACAAACAGGAACACCAGGGAAGCATTTTAAGATGTACTACATTTTTCAGGAAGACACATCGCTTTTGGTAAAGATGTTGGTAGTACTCTTCTCAAATTCCCTCACAACAGCATTGTCTTTAACATGAGCATTATTTGCAAGCTAATTCTTAAAGTAATATGTGAAAAAAAAATCCAGAGGCTGCATGATTTCTTGGTGTTAGCAGAACCCATTGGTTCTTATCTGCAGGTTAGAATAACTCTTCAGTACCTATTTAGTGAACTTCCAGTGGGGTGGGAGGTTCAGCTGTTTCCAAAGCTTAACAACTACCAAAGAAACCTACTGCAAACTGCAATGTTGGTAGACTTTGTTGGCGGATTGTAGTGACTAAGATTTGAAGGAATGAGAACAATGACAAGATGCAAGTCTGGGGGAAAGAAGGTTATCCACATGTGTACTTTACCAGTGCAGTATAGATTGCATCTTTTTAAGCAGACTTGCATTCACCCAGTGTAATTGCAGTGTTGTAGCTGGCAGATAAGTCTGATATTTTTACTCCATTGGAGTAATCAGAAATTTCATCTTGAGTAAGTTAACTAGTACTGATGACTTTTGAGGTCATGTATTCGACGTAAACTACTAGCCTATCTTAACCAGTTTACCTGAATGATCTTCACTACTCCACCATCATGGTAGCTAGAAGATCTCATTAAGTGCTGGCTCATATCTGTGTATCACATCTGTATTTATGCTTCCAGTGAGAGCTCTTGGGGCATCTTGCAGCTCCTCACTTACTTTGTAAAAGTAAAGATAAAGATGTCATTCAGTTCAGAAGCCAAACATTTTGGAGGAAGAGTCTAAGAAAATATCAGTGCGTAGTCTTCACTGCAGTGTCATACAGCTCTATGATAGTATATAATTACTTTTTCAGCTGCATTGAAAAAAAGAGTGAAAAGATGTTCTGAGAGAAAGCTAAGGACTCGTCATGTCTGAGCAGTTAGACTGCTGTTGACACAGAATGGCAGCATCATCCAGTATGTTGTTTCAGACAGTCAATACACAAAAGGATTGTGTCCTCTGCTTCAGTCTTTTCTGTTGGTCTTGTATCACTTGCCTCCATCATGGACACCAGTATCAGGCACAATTTTGGATACCAGAATACTATTTATTCACCCAGACCCAACCAGGACCTCAAAAAGATTGACCTAGCATCCCCTTCCTTTAAAACTGTTGCCAACCAGCCTTCTGCCTCTGAAAATATCTCATTTTGAGATGAATGTAACTGCTGAGAGGTCTGAAGAGCATGATTGCACATGCTTTAATTAAAGGTCTTGAGTCTGACAGGCTGTGACGTTATCTAATATATAGCTTTTCTTTCAGAGCTGCAGATCACTGTTTTGTGAATTAGTACTTTTTCTGAGCACTGTCTCCAGTTTCCCAACTCACACCATTGACATGATGGACCCAAAGTAATGACAAAACTTCAGAGGAGCAATCAGTATCATTTGGTGTCATTTCAAGATTCTGTCCAGATCCGAAACATCTCCACGATGCTGGGACAACAAACAACTGTGAGCTGATCTTCACTGAACCAAGGCTAAAGCATTTTGAATCCTTTTATTCAAAGTAATTGTGTTGGCACTTTTAGGAAAATGGAGACGGGTTGTTTCAAGTGTCAGATCATATATTCTGCCAAAAAGTCAAGTATGTTGAATAAATCTCTTCCATACTGTTAAGAAAGTATACAGTTCTACACAGTGGGTACTTCAAACCCTTTATTTAGTCTGCTTCTCCTATGAGTCACAGAACATAAAAATTCATAAAAGAATATTTGAAATAAATGTCTTCACTCACATAGCCACCAAGGACCAGACTTCGTGTCATCACTGACATAAACCCTTCAGTAAAATCTTGGACACTGCTATTTTGCAAAGAATGAAGATTTGCATATGCACTTTGCTTGGAAGAGTCAATCCCTAATGTAAACACGTCTTAGGTATTTTTTAAGATACTATGGAGAAGTTTGCCATCCTGCAGTCAAATGGGTAATTTTGCTTTTCATAGTATCTGATGTAATAGCAGTTTTCAGGGAAAAATAATTTACTTTTAAAAAGCAATGTTCTTTTATTTTTTTTGGGATAGAATTAAAATCTTGTTTCTTCTTTCGGTATTTGTCCCCTGTAATCTACTATTTAAAGCACAGCATAAATTCACAGCAACATCCACTGGCCGTGCTAGGCAATATTTCTTCTTTGATCTTTCAAGTGAGAGGATTCTATTGAAGCACAGTTAGAAAAATTAACCTTTCCAGTTGCTTTTCACATGTATACATCAAACTGCCATTCTAGGGAACAATTCATTGGCCTGGCTTGTTGGATCTTGGAAACTTGTCTCTGCTTTTGTTTGCTAACAGATTACTTTGTTAATTCCAAAGCTTTAGCAAGCACCTTGTTTTTCCAACAGAATTTCATTCATCTGTTCTTGTTCTATATGAATAGATTTCTTCCAGTCACTGAGAGATAGGACTTTGCTTTCACATTCATACATTTTCCCCTGGCTAATTATTTGAAATGTTTGACACCCCAGATGTACAAACAGTCATTGGCCTCTGTGGAGTTTGTTGGGCTGCACATTGGCGATGGATTTAAAAAATGCACTTGGACACGTATTGAATCCATAAAAGAATGTATTGACACTGCATATAGTTGGGCCTGAACTCTACTGCCCTTCATAGTCATTCACATTGGCACAAAAATCTGAACTGACTTCCAAAAGTTAAAGATCAATCTGTTAAAGATCATGCTACAAAAGAAAAAAAATTAATTATAATTTGACAAATGGAATTCCAGTTTGTATTTTCAGACTTACCATGATTTTTTTTTTATTTTTTTATTTTTTTTTGGGGGGGGGAAAGGTGAGGAGTGGGGAGGGATGAAGGTTGTTGGTGGTGGGGTTTTAATTTTCTTTTGCTTAGATTTAGGTCCCTGGAAGATTAGAAGATTGTCTTCAAAGTGGTCTGTTTTGATGGCAGTCTGAAACAATCGAAGAGGGAAGAGAATCAGAAAATGGACAAGAATGAGTGAGCATCTGGCTTTGTGAGTACATTTGTGAAACTCCTCTGAGAGGCAGAGGAAGATCTCTTCTCCAGTCCCTGATCTACTCTGTGTTCAGAGTTAACAGTGAAGGACGTGCTGCAGCAGAGACTGCATTTCAAATTTCTGTCCATGCAGGAAGCTGCTCCTTGCCTCTGGACTGTAAGAACATACAATATCTGGTTGAGCTCTTTGTTGCATAGCTTGGCAATGGGAGAAGGAACAGCTTCAGAAGGGAGATCAGCATGCCTGAGGAATATCCCATTACCTGTTGGGTAGTGCATGTTACTCTAAACTGAGGTTCAAATCTTCTAGAAATAGGAGGAATGCAGTTAAAGGCTTTGAAATCAGTAGAACCCGAATTTTGACTTCACATTTAAATAAATATACACTAAAAATTACACTGTTTTCCCAGCTTTAAGATACATCAGGTTTACCTAAGTCTCTATGCTTCTTATGCAGAGTAGTCATCAAGCTGGCTGCTGAATTATTTCCTTATAAGATCATTTAACTTCAAAACTTCATACTATACAGGTCACATGTTCTGGTGATATTCAGAAGGGAATTGTCACTTTCAGACAACTAATATCAGTCATTCTGCTATCTATATTTGGATTGCAGGCTCAGGAAAGTGTGATGGCAGTTATTAACTGCTCTCAAGAAATCCACTTGCAAGATGGATTTATTTCTTGATTAATGATGGAGATATTCAAGTATTAATTCCAGTTTTTTATATCACAAACTTGATATCATCCTTGTTCTCTCCACCCTTAAAATTACTATGATTACTCTAATTGTTAGAAAGCTATTATTTGATTCAGATTTGCAAAGTAATTATCAGCTAGTAGCACATCTGCCATTTCTTACTAAATTTTGGTATGTATTGTTGTATCTCAATTAACAAAAGATCTACTAACTGAAGCACTGCTACATGAATTCTAGTAAGGCTTTCAAGCATGACATAAATTTTGTACTGATTGATTCTGACTTACTGTGTGCTGTTTAATTTGTTGCTTTGCATTTCAGAACTGTTCTGTGAACCCAGTGCTTGACGGTTTTTACAGTGATTTTCTAGTCTGCAGCAATCAGATGTACATGTAAAGGTTTTAACTGATGGAGCATCCTTTATGACATTGTTTTTACTCTTGCTTTGTGAGATGTATTCTCATTACCTTCTTTCTTTGATTGTGTCACAGGCTACAGGGATTAAATAGAATTATAGTTTTTAATCTCATCTTTGAGATGGTACTACTAACATAATGGGATAATTATCTCCACATGTCTAGCTTCTCTTTCATGAATATGAGGAACAGTGGAGGCAGCAAACATACCAGCTATTAATACTGTAGCATCATTGATTTGCTTTTTACTCCAACCATACTTATATAAAGTTATTCAACTTGTTGCAAAATTATAAACCACTTAACAATTACAAGATTTTGAGCATTTGTAAATATGGAAACATGCTTGTGTGCACACAAACATACATATATATCACAAATGTCTGTTAGTGTTTCTATATTAAACAATTTCAATAACTCACTACTACACTCTTTAAGAAGCCTCTTGTTCTGAAAAAAGTACAAGTATACTAACAGTATAGTATATAGTATACAAGTACACAAGTATACAAATACACAAGTATACAAGTATACTAATAGTTCGGTTGATGTGTCATGCTGTTTTCTTAACACTGTAAGCACTTCTGGGCTATGAAGTTCAGATTGTGTGTGTTTTTTTGTGAAAATACTTTCATGATCTTTTTTAGAAACTATTGTCAGACAAAACCGATTTCCAAACATCTGCAGGCTTTTCTCAAACTCCTTCTACAGTCTCCAGATTTAGAACAATCTCTGCTTACAATGGTTTCCTTTTGCGACTTCTTCTAATTTCAGTAATTTATCTTACTGGTGGTACAAATAACTATAGCCATGGAAATATTATTAGAAAGTTAGAAAGAAAATTAGTTTAATTTGGGGAACCATATCTAAGATGGGAAGACTGGAGTATATGCTGCTTGTTTGTATGTAATGGCTGCTTATTTAGATACTTTTACTGTACTTGGTATTTACATGTACCATTATACCAGGAATCCTAGCATTCTGTATTAGAATTACTAAATAATTCTAAAAGTCTTGAACAGACTGGATTGTGATCCACAGATTTGGTATTTTATGGAAAAGGAACTAAGAAGGATGATAAAATTTTCTCCCATAGTGGAACAGTATATACCAGCCTACAGAGTTATTATTTTATTTTAATTGATATATAGACTTTTTATAATTTTTTAAAGCATAATAGGGTATACTAGTTGTATATTTTGATTTTTAATATGCATGCTTAAAAAGACTGAACCATATTTTATTTTTAATAATTCTTGTCTGAGCACATGTAGTTAATTCTAATCTGTTTACACTACAAAAATGCATACATATCTGTCAACATCAACACTAGAAGACTAGAGTATTGCTCGGAGTAGAATGCTGTAGCACTAATTATTCCCTTTTAGGCTTGCTGTGGAATTGGCTTCTACAACAGCAAATTGTAAACTGCTTGAATTACATGTTAAATCACTTTATTTAGGGTGAAATTCAGTTCCTATTTCTATTTCTCATGTCCAAAATTCTGGTGTGTCAGTAGAGTAATTCTGTGAAAGAGGAACCATGCTTTCCTGCGCATAGAGACCTGGACTTCCCTAAGCCAGCGTGGGGAAAGCTCTTGGGCGTCAGGAGTCTTTAATTTCATAGTACTGCACAACATTCAAGATCTGCAGCTTCTGTTACAAGTTGGGTGGCCTTGGGGGTCCCTTCCTTCCTTCAAGCTGTAAAATCAAATATATACAAGCTGATCCCTAGGGATTTATTTCTTCATGTAATTGTGACTTTGTTAAGAGTTGTATCTTTACTAAAGCTTTCTCTTGCACACACTTGGACTGTGTGGAAGCACGAAAACACTTTCCCAGCAGGCAGATTAATGCCTTTTGTCTTACTAATGAAAATGGGGAAGCTGTTCTGTTGCCATTCACTGCCTAAAAGAGCAAATGTCTCCTTCTCTAAAATGAACCTAGTACTCTGTAAAAGAAGCTCATTCAACTGTCTGTTGATGGGCTTCCAGCCTCAGTCTGAAGCACAGTTACCAGGATATTTTTCACTATAACTTCAGACTTATTGGATGTTTTTTCCTGATGCTGAGGATGCCCCCATTCCCTTTCTATTCTTTCACTTACAGGGAGGCAGCCATTTTAAAAACAAAACAAAACAAAACAAAAAGCTGGCCAGGAACTTTGGCTTGTTCCTACCTGTTAAGATGGTCCTTCTCAGCTCCAGACATGCCAGACCTTAGAAGGACTAATACGTCACAAGTGTAGTATAAACCACGCACTGTCTTCAAAGAACCCAAGTAGGTAAGCTCTATGTGCTGAAAGCACAATATTAAATCAAATGTCAAAACTGCCTAAAATGCTGCTGAAACTGTTGAAAGCTCCAAGAGGTTTTTTGAAGAGCTGACAGCTCTATCTGAAGATAAGATTTAACAGAACTTCCCAGGAGCAAGTCCTTTAACTGAGGCTTTGTTTGCTGAGCTATCAGGTTGACTCACGTCTACTACATACTCTGCCGAGAAGTCTGTTAGGCACACAGGAAAACTGGTATGGTATGGTCTTACGACAGAAATAAAGTCTGCAAGCATTCCTCTGGAGCTTGGATGCACCTGGTCCAAGCAAGTCCATGTTGGCAAAAAGGTTCAAAGCTCGGTTTATGGTACAAAAATTATGCATTTTAAGCCATGTCCACATGACCCATTTGGCACAAACCCATACCTTAATAACATGGATGGAATTACATTTGTAAGCAATTATGACTGTTTGGCATATAATATATGGCATATAAAATAAAGGATGTTACAATTGTTGCATATTGGTAACATACCCAGGACAGATAACATAAACTCAGGAAGGTTCTAGTTAAAGTTACACTTCAGAGAAATTCAATGATTTAGGTACAGAAGAGCACATTTAAATGACACCAAGCTGGGAGGAAGTGTCGATCTGATGGAGGGTAGGAAGGCCCTGCAGAGGGGCCTGGACAGGATGGGTTGATTGGCAGACGACAATGGGATGAAGTTCAATATGGCTAAGTGCCAGGTCCTGCACTTTGGCCACAACAGCTCCATGCAGCGCTACAGGCTTGGGGGGGAGAGTGTCTTGAAAGCTGTGCAGAGGAAGAGGATCTGGGGGTGCTAACCAATGCTTGCTTGAACATGAGCTGACAGTGTACCCAGGTGGCCAAGAACGCCAATGGCATCCTGGTTTGTATCAGGAATAGTGTAGCCAGCAGGACCAGGGAGGAGATCGTCCCCCTGTACTCTGCACTGGTGAGGCCTCATCTAGAGTACTGTGTTCAGCTTTGGGCCCCTCACTACAAGAAGGACATCGAGACCCTGGAACGTGTCCAGAGAAGAGTTATGAAGCTGGTGAAGGGCCTGGAACACAAGTCCTGTGAGGACTGACTGAGGGCACTGGGGTTGTTTAGTCTGGAGAAGAGGAGGCTCAGGGGAGACCTTATTGCTCTCTCCAACAAGGAAGCTGTGGGGAGATGGGGATTGGCCTCTTCTCACAGGTAACTAGTGACAGGACTAGAGAGAATGGCCTCAAGTTGCTCCAGGGGAGATTCAGGTTGGAAATTAGGAGACATTTCTTCTTAGAAAGGGCAGTCAGGCATTGGAACAGGTTACCCAGGGAGGTGGTGGAGTCACCGTCCCTGGGGGTGTTTAAGGAAATGTTGGACATGTTGCTTAAGGACATGATTTAGTGGGTGACATTGGTAGTAGGGTGATGGTTGGACCAGATGATCTTGAAAGTCTTTTCCAACCTTAATGATTCTATGATTCTATGATTCTACAAATCAACCACAGCTGTGTCCTATAGTGTGATACCATCTAGTTAATTGTGGTTGGGGTTGGGGTATTCTCACAATTTGAGCTTACATTGACTCTCCAAGAGACTTTCAATATTTCCTTTTTTTTTTTTTTTCTTCTCATGGTGTCCCTGTAGGCCAAACCTGACATATATGGATATATATCATATATATATCATGGAAATGTATCCAAGTCCCACCAGGCTGGAAGAAGTGTTTGTGCTTTGCAACCTCCAAAGGGGAATTGTCTTCCATGAACTGTGTCAGGGAGTGCAAGAAATGGATAACTGCTGGGTGAGCATAAATTACTGTGCATAGGTGTGAGTGGCTATACAGTTTAGAGGCTTCTTTTTCTACAGAGCTTTTGTTTGTGCCTCTGGGCAGGTTATGGTTATTTTCCATATGAAAGAAGATAAGTCTAAGAGTCAGAAGTTGTGCTGCACAGCAAATGTATCAGAAATTAAACTGTATGCTAACTTTCCGGGCTTTATAGGCTTAGATATATCACTGAACTTTTAAAATAAATATTTGTATTAACTGGTGAAGATCAACTGCAAAATGAATGTTATTATTTGCCTTGATATGATTACCCATAAACTGTTGTTAATAAAACGTTCTTGTGCTCAGGCCTAGTTTTCTTACCACTCAGATACACCACTTAAGATACTTAAGATACACTTACCACTTAACATACAGTTTATTGAAAATGTTAGGAAATGTATGATTCAAACATACCTCCATTATGTAGAAGTCATTTTCTTTAGTGCAAAAAAAGAAGAGAGCAATTGCACTATTTATTTATGAGGGCGTATGTGACCTCTATTCCAGCTATTTATGTCGTATACTGGCATTTCATCTGTGTACTCTCAAAGTAGATCAGCTTTAAAAAGATGACCTCTGTCTTATTTATGGGCAGAACAGGGGTGACAATGGTCAAAATGCTGAGATTATGATTTCCTGACATTTTTATCAACCTCGGTAATGCATTTCAGCTGGAAAATGCTGAAGTTGACAATATGTAATTTTTGGATACTGTGTTAATATCATATTTTCTGTAATTCAGCATTTGTAACCGTTGTTTTCACTTCTAAGGGAGTCTTTTACACCACATGTACTGCCTCAGACATTCCTGCACAAGCATATAATTCATCCGTTTAATTTTCAAGAACATTTCTGTCTTCTCATTAAATGGTAATTTCCTGTATCAGAAATTTAATGTCCTCTCTAATTGTAGGGTGATCAAAATCAGAAAATTATGTATTTTTATATGCTAAGTGGATTTTGGGTTTTGGAATTCATGTAAAATATATAACTTGATTTGTTTCTCATTGCTTTTAAATTTTGAATTCAGGTTGTTTGCAAATTAGTAGTTTGACATTTTCATCACAAAATGACATACTAACCCTACCCCTTCAGCTGTGATGAAAAACATTATTAAGATCGCAATGTCAGGCTTTCACAGGCTAGGGAAAGAAATTGGCATCTTGTCTAAATTGTGCTTTCCTAACTTGGCCCTTACCTCAGTTGAAGGCATTACAATATGATCTTTAATTATATGAAAAGTCTATTTTTTTCTTGCCTTATTTAATATCCAAAGTAGATCTATTTTGTAGATGAATTAGAATTGCATAATGAAGAAATACTGGGTTTTGCTGAGGAATTTGGAAGGTATTTAGCAAGCTGGGTTAGGGATTCCAGGAAGAAAAATGATTTTCTATATTATAGCAGTCGAAGTTTACCTTGAAGAGACGAATTCCTCTCTTTCATCTGTTACAATATTTCTGGACAAGTTAAATCAAACTTTTCACAGATGGTCACTGTTTTCCTTGTTGCTTGAGTTCATTGCAAATGTTCTGAACACTCAGAGCTAAAAATCAGGGCACTGGGAGCTGGGCTTTGAGCACATAAAGTGCTATACAATGATTTCACAAATGTGATGTCCAAAGTGAGCATGTACATTTGACCTCAGTCTTTTTAAGCCTACGTTCCAAGACACTCCTCATCTCTCAGGATATTTAAAAGTAGATTGTGTTATGGCTTTGAAAGATAATAAAAAAATAGTCAATGGGTATTTTGTCCCTGGGTCAGTGTTTAAACTATGCACAGTATGTAAGCCACAGATACACATTAAATGATGAGGAGAAAAAAAATAGTTGTTCATTACATGAGTAGAATCCTCCTCCACTGGGGTGTGCAGGTGCTATACAAACAAGCAAAAGTTAAAACGTATTGGAAAAAAACATAAGAAAGTATACTGACAGCTAGATAATCAGACTGGAAATATCTAAGATGGGAGTTCCCAGGCTACGGTATGTGTACTACTAGTGGTACGAAAACTATTTCAAAGTGATTTTCAAATAAGATCTGAGCGTCTAGGCAGAAGAATGTCTCCTCCTGCACATAAATTCCTTGTATTACATTTCCACAGGAAACTGGGGCATAGATCTAGAAGCATGTGTATGGTTTAATGCATGCTTCAGTTCCACCACCATCACTAACGTGGTAAAATGCAGTTCTCTTTCCAAAGCAAAATAATAGTTATTCTAAGCTTAAAGGATGTCCTGTTAAGCAACAGGTCACATTAGCTCAAGCAAATTACTATTTTATATGCTCATTCCTCACCTCCAACTCTTGTTTAGCATGGAAAATGAAGTTAAATGGCATTGTGTCCTTCTAGGAATATCCTCAGGTGCACTTCACAAGCTTTTGCCAAGTGAGTTAATGGAGCAAGTGAGGACAGGAGTAGCTTGTTGTCTTGTGTAATTTTAAAGTCATTTTCTGACAGCTTAAGAATTGAGTATTACGTTCCATCCCAGGCATCCTAACATATGAACTAGTAGGCAGAGACTTTTCACCTGCTACTCCTTAAACCTGCCCCGACTTTTCTTATCCCTGGCTTTCATTTTCATCTGATTAAAATTGCCTGGTATTCACAGTTTGTATTCCTCAAACTTCTCAGAGGTCCTGCCTCCCTGCACAGTGAGTCTAGGCTCAATGTCTCAACACTAGTTATCTCCTTCCTTTCCTCAGTCCAGTCTCGCTAGCTGGACATCCCTGAACTCCACCTTCCCCCATCATTTTCCACGTCTCAAGTTTTGTACACATGTTAGGGCTCTTTATGACTTCCTCACAGCAGAGTTTTTAGAGCTTTACTACTCAATTTCACATTTTCAGTGAAAAAATATTTCAAAGCAAGATTTTCTGAAAGTTTATAACTTAGAAAAAGCTGGATATTTTCACTGGAATGATTGCTACACTTTTCTGATTAAAAAGTTCTTCATTAGCAATTTTTGTGTGCTGCTCCTATAATACATGCCCATGAGTATGCTCATTTCCACTCTCATTGCCCATGTGGTTCTCAAAGAGTTGAAACATTTCAGATGAAATTAAGAAAAGAAAATAAAGAAGAAAGGAAACAGAAATAAAATCAGCAGAAGGCAAATATTTTAAAGTACAGCCATATGTCAAGCAACTGAAAATAAAATAACCATCCATAAAACCAGAAGCACCTTTAATCAAAGTGAACTCCCATATAATATAGGATAAGTCCTTTCAACATGCATCTCAAGCAGCCTTAAGTATAAAACTACTTTCTGTGCTTTAAAATGTCCATTTTATTATAATTTTCCTGTTACAATGAGGTTGCTGGGTAGATATATACATTAAACGAATATATATTTGAGTGAGTACTTTATATCATCATATACTCTACAACTATGTAAGCACCCATGTCAATATATATGACTATGTAAACTAAAAGCATAGATATAAGCTTGAGCAATTTCGCGTAGCTGACATTATCTGAAGAGTGAAAATTTCTTAAATGGATTGTACCCAACTAATGGGCAAAGTAGTAATTAGTCATGCTGTCATTAACTATTCATTTAAGCAGGTTAATTGACATGTGGCCATGCATTTGAGAACCAGACTTGAACTTAAATACATATTTAAAATAATATTGCAATACTATTTCATTTGAAATATTTATTGATCTGAACATTTATTCAAACAGCAGCAAGTATACATTTAATTGATAAAAATACATAAATGTACAATGATTCTTGGATCAATACAATATGTTGGAAATAATAGTGCCAAGTGAGTCCCAACCAATGTATAAAATTAAAAGATTAGAAGAATAACTCACTTAGTATTTCCAACAGTGTGATAGGTGACAGGTAGCATTTCCAAGACATTCACAACTGACAAAGGAAAAATGTATTAATGCTTCCTATTCGATATGAATGTAATGTATGGGTGTGTATGTTTGAGTATATTGTTATACATATGCATGCATGCAATCTAATTTGAAACTAATAGAGCTGCAGTATACAACAATATGATTAATACAGGACAATTTAAAAATAATTTTATTGGGCAATTAGTGCTAATGGATTTACTCACACTTCATAATCCATGTGCTGTCATTGACTAGTAGAATTATTAAAACTAGTATTAATTGTTATCATTTCAAAGCTAATACTCTTAGGTAGCAATCATTGGTAATCACTGGCTTACATGACTAAGTAAGCTCATTTGCTGTCTTTAAACATATACGAACATTCAAAACTGTGCAATATGTATTAATATATTGTATATTGACAGGGTCCCAAACAGAGCTGCCCATGAAGTTACTGCACTTCAAGTACTTTCTAGTACTTACAGATGTGTCTGAATGCTTAACTTCACTGCAGCTTCTAAGAAGAGAAGAAAAGAGAATTAGGCAATGCCTGTTGGAAATTTAAGAAAATATTCTGCTGCATTGCTGAAGTAGCAGGAGATACATAAAACCAGTCCACAGAAATGCTCTGTAGTTTATTAGGCTGTAGTGGAGGTAAAAACTTCCCCATGATTAAATCACTGTTTGCATTCCATTTTTGGTATTCAGGCATAAATTGCAGTCTGTCAGCATACAATATTTTCCACAGAGGATCCAGAAAACAATGTGTATGGTAAAACAAACTTGGTGCTGGGTAGGAGGGATAGTGTCCCCATGGCATGAAATTATTCACAGTAAGGCAATGCTCTAGCTCCTTTTGACGTCCTCGCTTTCGTGACCGTCGATGTTGCCTGAAGTCCCCATGAACAAAGTCATCTAAGTTTGATGGGTGGATACTCCAGTAGTTCCCCTTGCCATCCTCACATCTCCCCACTTTGACGAAACAATCATTTAGTGAAAGGTTGTGCCTTACACTGTTTCTCCAGCCTCGACTTTTGTTCCTGTAGAAAGGAAAGTTATCTTCAATATATTTGTAGATAGCAGCTAAATTCAATTTATTTGTAGGGGAAGAAAGAATTGCCTTTGCAATCAAGGCTATGTAAGATAGGGGTGGTTTTTCCAGAAATCTTCCTTCATCCACATGCACAGAAAGACCATTTTTGGTGCATATATGAGAGCTGGAAATTCGTGGTGGAATCCTCTGAAACACTTTTCTTTCTTCTCCTCCTACAGTATGGATGGATGGACTTCCTTCATTGTTTTGAGAAAGGTCTTCAGTCATTATAGCAGCATGAAGTATAGCATTTATTTTATTTCAAATGTTCTGATAATTTACTGCAAGTAGTCAGTTGAATATTGGTCTGCTGAATATGAGCAGCAGGAGAAAAGGAAGCAGGACTTTAAATATGCTGCTCTCACGTACCCAGATTCCTATTTTATACTTTGTTAAGTCAACATTCTTAACAATGAAAACAGAACTGCCAATGTTTACAAAAGTCAAGGTACGAGTCCTAGCTGAATGAAAAAAATAGAAAATAATTATACTATGTTAAGTATGAAGATAAACAGACCATGACGTTAGCCTTTTACTTCAGTATAATCTGAGAAAACACCCTTCAGTGTTCTCCATTGAAACGTAATGATTAATGAAAAAATGGTTGTGGCTAGATAGCGTTGTGAAAGGATTAGACCCTCCACTGATATGCAGAACAAATTGAAATCAGCATGTTGGTTCCTGTGTTGTACACCTAGTCAAGCATGTTGTATTTAGTACAATAAACATTTGCTTTACGCCCTAAGAGAAAGTACCGCGTGACACTTGCTATCAAATTTGGTAGCTGCAGGTTACCTATTCTTGGTGAAATTGAATTAAATACACACACACACACAAAACCAAATTACTCCCCATTTATTTTCTTAACTCTCTGGTCCCAATTGTGCAACTAGTTTTCAAGCTGAGTATGCATGTGACTGGTCCTACTGACCCAAGAAACCACTTGAGGGAGCAAGTACCACTCAGAGCAAGTGAGTACTGTGCACTGGGACTCCCAACGCTTGAACTATTACTTGAACTTTGACATAGCCCTCAGAGTCCTGAGCTCTGACACTATCAAGGACAAGATAATCATGTCATGTGATTAGTCAAGGAAATTAATTAAACATGTTTAAATATGTTCTGAAGCAAAACAAAACAAAATGGTAGAACCTTTGAAAGAAAAATGTGCTCCTCAAGGGAATTTTTCTCTCTGGTATTGTATTCTTTTGGGTCACTTTTGATGTACAAGATATGTATTCCCAAACGAGATCAGAGTTTCAAGGCATCAACAGCAGCCATGAAGATTCAATCTTATGAAGATGAAGTTGATGTTATTCAGAATCACAGAATCACAGAATTGTAGGGGTTGGAAGGGACCTCAAGAGATCATCCGGTCCAACCCCCTTAGAGCAGGCTGCCCAGGTAGGCTCCCAGATGGGCCTTGAATATCTCCAGAGAAGGAGACTCCAAAAGCTCCCTGGGCAGCCTGTTCCAGTGCTCCGTCACCCTCACCGTGAAGTTCTTTCTCATGTTGGTGTGGAACTTCCTGTGCTCCATCTTGGGGCCATTACCCCTTGTCCTGTCCCCACAAACCACTGAAAAGAGGTTGGCCAAATCCCTCTGTCTCCCACACCTCAGCTATTTATACACATTGATAAGATCCTCTCTCAGTCTTCTTTTCTCCAGGCTGAACAGACCCAGGTCTCTCAGCCTTTCCTCATAGGGAAGATGCTCCAGGCCCCGTATCAACTTTGTGGCCCTCCGCTGGACTCTTTCCAGGAGATCCCTGTCTTTTTTGTACCGGGGAGCCCAGAACTGGACACAGTACTCCAGGTGAGGCCTGACCGGGGTAGAGTAGAGGGGGAGGATCACCTCCCTTGACCTGCTGGCCACGCTCCTTTTAATGCACGCCAGGATCCCATTGGCCCTCTTGGCCACAAGGGCACACTGCTGGCTCATGGTCAACGTGTCATCCACCAGGACCCCCAGGTCCTTCTCCTCAGAGATCCTCTCCAGCAGGTCGTCCCCCGTCTTGTACTGATACGTGCGGTTGTTCCTTCCCAGGTGCAGGACTCTACACTTGCTCTTATTAAACCTCGTTTGGTTTCTTACTGCCCATCTCTCCAGCCTGTCCAGGTCTCGCTGAATGGCAGCACAGCCTTTTGGCATGTCAGCCACTTCTCCCAGCTTTGTGTCGTCGGCGTACTTGCTGAGGGCAGACACTATTCCCCTGTCAAGGTCTTCGATGAAGATGTTGAACAGGACTGGACCCAGCACCGACCCCTGGGGAACATCCATCAGAGTCTGAAGGAAGCAACACTTGGTTGCTTCCTTAAAGTGCTTATTCTGGCAAAAAGGAGACAGTGAGGGATTAGACCACACATTAAACCAATCCTATTCCCTTAGACCTCAGCGTTTACACTTTAGTTGACTATCTTGATTGTACATTTGCAAGCTTTTTCTGAGGTTCTCAAATCCACCAGCCTATGATACAGTTGGTAGCCATAATTGTTTTAGATCAGGAAACAAGACTCAAAATGTAATGCTATTGTTCATACTGGTCTCAGTAATGCCTTCTTCTGAAGGCATTCATTTGCCTCGTTCTATCCCTGCTAGAAATTTTCTGCCTGGCACATCCCTAAGATGCCAACATCTTTCCATCATACTGGTGGCTTTTCATAACCTTCTTGTATGTTTTTTATCCATTTTATTCTCCTCCTCTCTTATTTGCAGCTGAACAGTTGCCAGGTCATGGCAGAAGCTGTTGAGGCTAATTAGCTCCAGAGCGTGTGACCTGGCACTTTTGGCTGTTTGATCACCCCATTTCTGTTGCTGCAACTGTAATCAGATTAGGCCCGAAGGGGTTCCTACAATAATAACATCAAATGTTTGATTTCATTCAATTCAAAATACTGGATTTCCTATAGATTATTTTGTGATTTCTGCTGAGATATGGGTCTTTATGGAACAGTTGCAGGCTGAAGAACAAATGCCTCACTGTGACAAGGACTACATATTGCTTCCCCTACATTTCTAACAAAGAAGCACAAAATCAAACACATGTTCTGCTAATTTAGTACCCACTTTGTAAATGGAGAGAATTTTAGAGAAGGATTAGACATGGAGACCAGACATTGAGGGCCTACAAATACTCTAATTACATCAAGAATAAGCAAAACTATCTTATTAAGGTTTTCAGATCTAAAGACAAGCTTTCAGAAACTGAGGAAACTGAGGTTATTAAAGGGAGCCAGACTGAAGTGTTCAGGAATTCAAGTGCAGTAAAGACTCAAAAATCAAAAGCACAGAAGTTGAACTCAATCCTAAGCAAGAAGAAAAAATATGTAGGAAAGGGCTCCGTACACGAACAGATGAACAGTCCTTTAAGTAGATAATGTAAGGAAAGAACAATTCTATAGGGAATGAAAGATAAAAAGGTGAACAAAAGAGAGACATTTTGAGGGGCTGAAAGCCCTGATCTCCAATGTAAAAATTTTATTTTATTTTTTCGTATATGCCTGCAAAGAAAATATTCATCCCATACTTCTGGGCATATTGTTTGTTTCTCCTTTCTCCATGTTATTTCTGGAATTATTTTTGTTTTCCTCTGAGTTCTCCCTTTAAAAGTGAAAGGGTGAAAATCTCTCTCTTTCCCAAAATCAAGGTTTCTTACACAAAATGTAAGGCAAATTCCCTGTTTTATCCTTATCCTTTGTGGGAGTCTTGTCACTGCCTGAAATGTCTGCAAAGCTTTGACATTAGGGTGAGAACTACCCTCACTTGCTCAATATCCAGTTTTATCTGAAAAGAAGAATCAAAGACAGAGAAAACATACTGTCTACTCTTCCTATACAGACTTTCTCCAACCTGGGGAAGCAGATTCTTCTTCAAATATTGACACATACCTTATTAAAGCACCATTTTTGTTACTGCATTCTTTACAATGTTAATAAAACATTGCATTCTTAGAAATCTGAGATTTCCTGAAAAACAATATAAAAATATCAAATTGCTTTATCAAATTGCTTTTCATTATGATTTGTCATAAATTAAACGTTCTTGAAAAGATGAACCTGGAAACCAGTGTATCTGGAAATTCTGTTACAGTAATATAATCTGTTCTGAATTTTCACTGTGCAAAGTTTGTCTTGATTGTCTTTTCCTCTGTCGGTGTTTTGTTCTGTGTCATCAGTCTAGGTTAACAAGAGTTTTGTCAGGGATTTAGCTGTAATTGTATGAATGGAGGCTATCCCCTTAAAATAGTACTAATATTCTTCATAAATATATATATATATTTATATTCTTAAAAAGACTGCAATTTTTCCACTTGACACTGTGAAAATATCACAAATTTTTAAGAGTGAGCTGGTTTCTTCTCTGGGCCACAAATTAATAAAGTTGATACCAGCTGCAGTCAGTTCAAAGTCATAGGACAAAGTTTTGTAAAAATATTCTGACAGTCCATACAATCCATAGCAAAGATCAGAAAACAATTGAGGGCAGCATTTGTCCTCACGCAGCCTTTATTACTGATATTTAGCTTCAATTGTGGAATTTAGACAGAATACCTTTCTTAAATGAGATGTTCTTTCTTCCTTAGTTCTACATACTTTGAGAATGAATTGCTGTTTCAAAATGCCTCTCACAATATGCCAGCAATGTTTTTTTGTTGTCCTTTTTTTTTTTTTTTTTTTTAACCTAAAGGATATAACCTTTTAAATCTTTCTTTTCTTCTTCTACCTCTTCTACCTCTTGTTCAGCACTTTTGACCATTCAACAGTCAGCTGGAATAGTGTTCTCTGCAAGGAGAAAATGTTTTTATGTCTCAACCTAATAGATTTATTTAATAGAAGAGAAGTAAGAACATCTCATACTCTCAGCTGAAGAAGCGCAGTTTCCTAGGGCACTAGGGAATACACTGTTAGGAAGCCAAGTGGAACCAGATTTTTTGCTGCTCATCTTTAGCTGATGCTTAAGACATAATTGTTTTTCAGTTGACACAGAAAGGTATATTCTCTCTCCTTCCAGAAAAGGCCAAGAAAGATCAGCTGGCCAGTGCTAATAATAGACATGCCAAAAACATAGGCCAGAGCAACTATTTTTTAATTAAAGGTCTATTTGGCTATTGCTTTCTGTGCTCTGCTGTTTGTTTAATTAAGTCCCAAGCCTGCTGCCTCTGTGATGTTCTCCCCTATAACATTTACTATGCTGTTAACTAAAGAAGTTACCCCTGTTTAAGTATTTAATATTAAGCCATGTTATTTTCTACAGATTCTTACTCTATTCTATTTGCTATTTCCATTGTTACTTAAACAGTATTTAACAACACCTGGAAAACACTTGTTTTGATTCAACATTTAAATTTGGTGTGTAGAAAAACAGTAAGGAAGATGAGGCTTTAAAAAAGAAGTGATTAGGGAAGTTACCCCATGAAGACATTTTGAATTTACCTATTGGTAGTATAGTATGAAAGGAAATACTCTGTTGTCTGATTAAGGGGTTTTTGGGCACTGTATTGTAAGATGCAGAGAACAAAAAAGATATTATTTTTCATTACAATTATTTTCAGCATGTTAATGCAATTCCTATATGTGTAATTATACTTGCTTTTGTGTACCTGGTTGAAACCATGCAACCTGTATGTGGTTACAGTATCACAGATTTCTAGGTTGGAAGAGACCTCAAGATCATCGAGTCCAACCTCCGACCTAACACTAAGTACTCCACTAAACCATATCCCTAAGCTCTACATCTAAACGTCTTTTAAAGACCTCCAGGGATGGTGACTCCACCACCTCCCTGGGCAGCCCATTCCAATGCTTAATAACCCTTTCGGTAAAGAAGTACTTCCTAACATCCAACCTAAAACTCCCCTGTCGCAACTTTCGCCCATTCCCCCTCGTCCTGTCACCAGGCACGTAGGAGAACAGACCAACCCCCACCTCTCTACAGCCTCCTTTAAGGTAACTGTAGAGAGCGATAAGGTCGCCCCTGAGCCTCCTCTTCTCCAGGCTGAACAAGCCCAGCTCCCTCAGCCGCTCCTCATAAGACTGGTTGAAACCCTCATAAAAAGTCTAACACAGCACAAACTGTCCAGGCATATGCTAGATCAGGTGGAGGAAGAGGCATAAATCTCCATCCCTCTGCACTGAAGAAGATGAGGCTTGTGGATAGGACATCCACGATTTCTCTGGGCAACGTGTTCTAGTGCCTCACCACCCTCTGAGTGAAGAATTTCCTCCTAAAATCTAATCTAAATCTCCCCTCTTTTAGTTTAAAACTGTTCACCTTTTCATATCACTATTTGCCTGTGTAAAAAGTCACTCTTCTATTTTATAAGCCCCCTTTAAGTACTGAAAGGCTGCAATGAAGTCTCTACAGAGCCTTCTCTTCTTCAGGCTGAGCAACCCCAGCCCTCTCTGCCTGTCTTCACAGGACGGGTGCTCCAGCCTCTGATCGTCTTTGTGGCCCTCCTCTGGACAGGATCTAACAGCCCCACATCATTCTTGTGCTGGGGGCCCCAGACCTGGAAGCAGCACTCCAAGTGGGGCCTCACTAGGGCAGAGCAGAGGGGCACAATCACCTCCCTTGCCCTGCTGGCCATACCTCTGTTGACGCAGCCCAGGATGCAGTTGTCCTTCTGGGCTGCAAGTGCACACTGACAGCTCATGTCAACCTTTGTGTCCACCAGAACCCCCAAGTCCTTCTCTGCAGGGCTGCTCTCAATGAGTTCTTCTCCCAGTTTGTACTCCTGCCTGGGACTGCCCTGACCTAGGTGCAACACCTTAGACTTCGACCTGTTGAACCTCATTAGGTTCATGTGGGCCCACTTCTCAAGCTTGTCCAAGTCCCTTTGGATGGCATCACTTTCTTCTGTCACATCAGCTGGACCACTCAGCTTGGTGTTCTTGAAACAGAAACAGGTGTATCTATTAGGAGTAATAAATAAGTTCTCCTTGTTTGCATAATTACACGGTAGTATTTTCTTAGATTACATTGACTTAAGAAATAGAGTTGCCATTAGAGCAAGAAGCCTCATTTTCCAAAATGCACCTTATTTGCATGGTGCAAAGGCAAAATATGCATACATCAAGTCAGCTGTGCAGCTATGTGCAAGGCAGTACACAGGAGCATGTAGAAGTGATGCTTCTGGGATTTCAGTGAGTGAAAGTCTGGACTCTTTCATGAAAGGAGCTCTGGAGATCTCACTCCCTTCTTAGGCCCTCATGAATACATGGCTGGATAGCACTACCATCTGTCTTTAAAAAATAAGTCTTCAATGCTTTCACTGTTAGCCCTTGTTGAAAAATACAGCATTGTACAGTGCTGGTTCAATATCAATAATATTCCAGAAATTTACAGGCTGTGGTAGGAGTTATTTAGTTTATAGAAAGCTATTTTGTGACTCTCTCCTTTGTGTCTTGTGGAACAGCTGTCCAGAGATTAAGGTGGAGGAGCATTAGAAAGAGCTGGAGATGCTCTCATGGTGTAGGATTAAAATTACCTATAACAACAGGAGAAAGGATTCAAGACAGCCAGCAAGACCTGAGCCATTTGAAAGTGCAAATGATGAGTTAGGTTTCTGGCCTGTTCCAAGATCCATGATGATGCCACTAATGCTGTCAGTCTCTGAATCGGTTAATTCAAAGCAAGCCCTGTCATATTTATTAGCTTGTACTACACCATTAGATTATAGTGTAGGTTTGCCCTTTGAGAGAAACTCAAGGAAAACAGATTAAGTAATATGAAGCAAAAATGTGTCATTTTGATTTCATGATCTTTGTCCCACAAACACTGCATTTTTCCATGCATGGTATGCCATAAAAGTAGAAGCTAAATGTTAACTGATTAAGTTGATTGAGAGTTTCATTTAATATCGTGGGAAGGTACCCTGTACAAAGGTTGAAAACCGTTTAAACAGTGAAGTGTGTTTCTTCCTCCTGTTTATAGCTGTTGTGCACAGGGTTTGCATTTCAGGGTTGGCTGCACAAGTTAATTTTGTGACGTGCTTTTCTCTCCATTTGGCTGGATGATGCTATATGCAGTCTAGCACTAGATAATTTCATAATATAATTAGTCGCAAATTCAGTCATATTTACAATGGTGTATTACAAGTTCATCTCCAGTGTACTCACTTCAATGTTTTATAGCATTCCTGGTTCATTTAAGTTTTGATGTCTAATCCTTAGCTAGAAATATCTGATATAGTCCTAGGATCTGGCCCACTGATTTAGCATGGTTGGAGGTCAAGGAAGGATGTGGCATTGTACTTATATGCCTTTAAACATTGTAAAAAAGGAGGCCTTGAAAACATATACAGGAATAATTGAAAATATAGAAACTATTTGCCTGATACATACTAATCAGAGATTAATAGCTCCTTATTTGTGGAACATGATCAATTTATCGTGCAGCATAAGATGATCAATCACCTAAAGATAGCTGTTTGTGCAGTTAGATTTTAAGTATTATTTTTCTTCATAGCACACAGAGCCATATAAAAATAGGGAATGCAATATTTGAAATGTATAATTGAAATTATAACACCTAATACTATCAGATGGAGGACAGAAGAACATAGCTAACACACCACAGCATCTATTAATAGGTCTGACTCCCTTTTGCAATGTCAACTGTAACATTAATCCTTGTTTTAAATCACAGTGTCTCAAATATCAGCTGTTACTAGTTGTACAGTTCTCTTTCAGTTTATATCAGAGAGCCCAATGGAGTCTTTTGAAGGACCTAGTAGGGTTAGCAAGGCTAACTTATTAGAAGTCCCTACTGTGAATGATTTCTCTTCTGAAGATGAAGATGTTAAACCTGACATTAAACATCGTTTCTCTCCACTTCCCCGAAGGCGGAATTCTGCTTCTTCAGAGGAAGAGGAGGCAGATACCCCCACCACCATTGCAAGAAAAGTTTCGTTTGCTGATGCATTTGGGTTTGATCTTGTGTCTGTTAAAGAGTTTGATACATGGGAAGTTCCAAATACAGCACAAAATAATGACTTAGAAGATGAAGTGTTCCCTCAGGAGGAATTTTTTTTATCTCAGCTGTTTACGTTACCTGCTTCCCAAGAAGAACTTTTGCAAAAAGTGCGAGAGCAGAAAGTACTGCTGGAGTCAATTGTGTTCCTGCCTGGGATTACCTGTATGAACGGTATTATAAGAGTCCTCAATGTATCTTTTGAAAAGCAGGTATATGTTCGAATGACACTGGATGACTGGGTCAGTTATTACGATATCCTAGCAGAATTCATGCCTAATTCTTGTGGCAGTGAAACTGACCAATTCTGCTTTAAGATTTCTTTAGTGCCTCCTTATCAGAGAGATGGAGCCAAAGTGGAGTTCTGTATACGATATGAGACATCAATTGGTACTTTCTGGGCAAACAACGATGACAAAAACTACACTCTGATTTGTCACAAGAAAGAAAATGTGTCCAAGCTGGATAATAAACCACACAGAGAAGCTACTGATAGACATCTTAAAGGCTGCTTAAAGACAACACCAAGCAGGTGAGGTTACATCTTCCCTTTTGTTAACTTACAAAATAGCTGGCTAATTCTAACTTTCTAACTTGCTGAAGCCAATATTCCCATGTTGACTGTTGTTGTTGTTGTTTAAATAATAAATCAGACCAAAACTTGTTTTCAATAAAGCTCTTGCATATATCAGACAGTAGTTTTCTGCAGACGGTTGGAATCAAACATCGTAGTTTTAATATATGGCATGCATGCCACTCATATGAAAAGTAATGTGAGGGTCTACAAATTATGTGCTGTGTACTGATTTTGATCTCTGTAGCATATAAACTGAGCTGACATCAGTGGTCTGGTGAGCCTACTTTGCTCTAGACTGAAGTAGCTGTACGCTTAAAGCACTTCACATTCAGTTCCTTGGTAAGTCAACAAGAATTAAAAAGATAAAAAAATCCTGGATTTTCACATAATTTATTTCATATTTCATATTTCATTCTCTATGTGCAGCTACTAAAACAGAAATGGCAACAGTGGGTCAGGAAGCTGGTAACTCAGGGAAGGGTCCTGTTGCAATTAGAATAGCTGGTACAAACTTTTCTGCAATTGGCTGGGCTGTTCTGCAAGGTGCATCTTAGAGTAACAAATCCTTCTCCCTGCCATTGGTTGATGTTTTGTTTCACAACCGGTGAAATGAGTAACGATTTATAAGGCAGAATTGGTATCATAATAAAAACAATAAAATGTATTCAATATACATTGTTCTGATTAAATGTAGGCAAGTATTCTGTTGATTATAAAGTGGCAGTAGTTAACTTATAGCTTAACCCTATATGAAGAGAGAAACGCAGGAACAGTAACTTTTAGCTTCCTACTCTGTTTTTAACTCCCCTTGTTTCTGTAAGTAAAACAATGTTGCCCATGTAAATCTAATTCTCAGGTTTTTGTTTAGTAAAATTCCTCTAAATCCATAGAAATTCTGCAGAACCAAATCTATATTTTACCTGCAGCATCCTCTGCAATACTTAGATCTCTGAACTGTTTTCTTCCAAGAAAAGAAAGTTTCCAAGAAACTTCCTGTTTTCTTGCCAAGTAAGATGGTGTTGTTTGATTTCCCAGGTTTTAACTGCCTGCACTCTTCCACTGAACAGAACTGGTGGAGAAGCAGGAACAAACCTGTGGCAGTGGCTGGAGCTGAAAGAGAAGGGAATCCTCCAAGGCTTCCCCTAGCAGAGCCTCTCTGTTCTGTCTCCTCCTGTAGCCCAGGCTCACTGTGCTGAGAACCTCTGGCAGCTCTAAGTGCATGAGTCCTGTGAGGGGATGTGTGAAATACAACTTAGTGCCTGCACCACCAACATGGTGTAAGAGCAGTCCCCAGGGATAACCCAAGGTCCAGTTCATAGACAGTCCAGAGAGCTCTCCTGGCAAGCATCTCTAGGGCCAGCCCTGAGTCAGCTCACTGGTGCTTCCACAGGGAATGTTCTTGTACGTAAGAGCAGAGGGTTCAACGCATTTGTCTGCTGTGTGGTCAGATCCTGACATTTGTGCCTGGTTCTGTACGTTGTATCTGTCCTTCAAGAAGTGTCACATGACTCATTCTGGGTAAATAAGATAGCCTGAGGTATTCTGTAGAAGGGCCTTGATATCAGATAGCACAGGCATATGCAGGCAGTGTGATTTCAGGCTGAGTTCAGGTAGCCTGCATGGAGGAGATGGACACGGAGAGCTGAGTCTTAATTTAGGGAGCCCTGGGCTTCCAGCTGTGTTTGGGACTGACCTGCAAATTTAGATACAATTGGGCAGTTGAGGTTAAGTGACAAAAAATAGTTTAATTCCCTGAAAACCCTGCAGTGATATATCTGGTGCTGGTATAAATTGTAGAAACATTTAATCTGGGGAATGCTCTTTTGCATGTATATGCTGAATATATTATAGATACCTCAGCCACAAACATATATTAGAAAGTGGAAGGAAGATAACATGTCTACTTCCTAACACCAAATTACCTTGTCCCTTATCGGAGATGTGAAGTTGTATCCCTCCATATCAGTACGTACCAGAATGCATATATGTATATGTGTGTGTGTCTGTGTGCACATATAAATGTGTATATATATATACATATGTAAGCATACATATGTATGCACACACATACATATTTGTTCATGTATACACATGTACACACATAATTTCTGACATTAAAAACAAAGTGATCAGGTTCTTGTTTACATTAAGATCTGTTACACATTTTTGGCAAACAGTTACCTACATGCACTTTCAAGACACTTTTTAGTGGCAGAAGGATGTAAAGAGTCCTTACATTAAGTGAAAAAAATGTGCTACAAGTATTTCTGGAATACCGTTTCAGTGGTCTCTATGGCTGCTGAAAGACAGTGCTGGCAGATTGTAATCCAGGACCAATTTTATGCTACAGGGACTTCATTGACTTCACAGGAGTTACAGCTTTCACCAGTGTAAATGAGGTCACCATCAGGGCCTTTCGTTTCAAAAGAACTAAGATGCCAACCTCCATTGCTCACTTGTTTTTCAAAGTGTCTTTGTACATGTTGCCCCTTTGAGTGAGGAGGAACACCCTGCAGACATCTGCAAAAGTACCTCATTATTCTCCTTCAGACCCTCATTAAAACTCTTTTGCTTTGATGTCTATAAAAAATCTCAAGAAAAACAAACCCCCCAAAATTGGCAAAGTGAGGCTGATGATGTGCTGTGACTACTTCATATCATGTTGAACAGTGCCGTCTGTTTCCCTGCTCTCCTTGACAAGCACCCCCCCTTCTTTTTCTCTCTTTCTCCTCTTGTTTTATGCTCAAATTATAAACTCTACATATAAATTATAAACTCTACATATATGTGCCGTGCTGTATGTATACAGAGTATTTAGCAAAGTGGGGTCCTGGACCATAACTAGGTTGTCCTAGAAGCTGCAGAAATGCAAACAGATATACAGAGAATTAGTAACAATTTTACCTATGGATCACACAGGTAAGTAATATTGTTATCTATGTCCACAAACTGGACATCTTAAATTGATGATTTCTTTATAGCAACCTAAATATAATGATATTTAAAAAGGGCACTTATTTAAGCCCCTAGTTCAAATTCAGAAAACTGTTATCATTTTATTTTTTAAATCTTGGCTCTAAGATATTTATACTTTCTCTTAAAATGTGCAATTTACCTTTCCAGTTAAAAAATAAGACTGTTAAAGAATTATGTTTTTTAAGCAGATAGTCTGATCCACTCTAGGGCATACTTGTGTGGCTCATTAAATGTCATTAGCGAGGATTATTTGCGTTAGTTAAGTGAAAGTAATAATATGCACTTTCAGAGGAAGTTACTGAGGAAACACAATATGACTGTATCATGTTACCCTTAAGAATATGAACCAGGACAAAGTTGTGTGAATAAGGCCAATGAGATGGCTACCGACATCATTATTAAAAAATAAAATCAAAATGGACTCAACCCTCAAAAATCACACCTGAAAAATATGGTAGCAAAAGGCAAAGCTGCATGGAATAATTAATGTTGAAAACTATCTGGATTCGGATGATCAAAACCACATGCCTATTCATTCCATGTTTTACATGCTTTTGCTTCTATGCCTAGACAAGAAAAAATAGTCTTCTCCCAAACTTTCATAAAATATTCGCTTCCAACTGTATTTTTCCATGCAAAAATTCTCTCCAATATAAATTTTAACAATTTTTATTGTTTTTCGAAAAACTTGAAGATTCATAGGAACAAAGTATAATTTGAAACAATAGTGTCTGAATTAATTACTTTAAGTCTATCTGAAAGTGTGCATTTAACTTGTACATACTCATATTTTTGGGGAAAAAATGACTCCTAAAAATGTGAAGGTTGCCACTGGAAAAAAGAAAAAAAAAAAAGAAAAAAATAAGAAAGAAAAAAAAGAGAGCTCATGTCAGAAAACAGTCCTCATTTCCATCATATATACAAACATCTAAACATCAAGAAAAATGTAATTGAATTGTATCAGCTCCAGTTTTTCCTCTTTTTGTTTGGCTTTTGATTTTGGGACATGGATAATGATTCTGAACACAAATTTCTCCTGGTCCTCAGGTTTGGACCACGTGATTTTGTTGTGGACCCCAGGCACCTGCATCGGTCTGATGAGACAGGGACTGGTTGTGTGTTGCATGAGGCAAAATCCCGTAGATCATGGTGCACGGCGCAGTGATAACGACCTGCAAACCTTTCCCCCCCCTGTGGCCAGTCACTGGTGAGGCTGTACCTTATTTCTGTGCTTGGTCCTGATTTGCCATCTGTCAAGAGAGCAATTGGAACAGCAACAAGAGGAAAATGGCTGATAAGAATGAGAAATGTTTCTCAAAAGGCTAAAATGTATTTGGACTCCTGTCCTCTGACAAGGAAAGGGAAGCTAATATGTTTGTCATAACTGTTAGTTATCCCACTCTTAACTCTCTAAGCCCACAAATGTATCACTCTGAAATGATGTTGATCCTGTGTTTTTCTGGTAATTGCTGGACGTTCTTTTCTCTGAATGGCAGTACATCAATTTATTTCCCTCCATGATGTCTCTAAAAAAGAACACAAAATAGGTGATGTCTCATACAAGAGCTGCTCTATGTAAAATGTGTGATGAGAAGGAAGAGATTAAAAAAAATCTGGTCTGTGGGTCACCAATGCCAATTTTCATCAGCATAAATACTGAATAATCTTAATGCAACTGTCAGTGAATTTCTTCTGTGCATGAGTACTCTCCTGTCTTCAGCTCCAGTCTCATCCACTTTCTGATGGAAGGCAAAGTAAGTACGTTGCTGAAGACACGTGAACCAAAAATGTCCCCTTGCCACAAAGAAGGCCAATGATATTCTGGGCTGTGTTAAGCAAAGTATTGCCAACAGGTTGAGGGAGGTGTTCCTTCTCTTTACTCAGCCCTAGTGAGGCCACACCTGTGTCCAGTTCTGGGCTCCCCAGTACAAGAATGACATGAACATAACGGAGAGACCAAAGAAGGTCTATGAAGATGATAAAGGGCTTGGAGCATTTCTCCCAATAAGGAAAGGCTGGGAGGGGCTGGGAAAGGCTGGTTCATCCTGAAGAAGAGGTGGCTCAGGGGGATCATATCTGTGTGTACAATTACCTGAAAGTAGAAAGCAAAGAGAATGGAGCCAGGCTCTTTTCAGTAGTGCCCAGTGAAAGAACAAGAGGCAATGGGCACAAACTGGAACACAGAATGTTCCCTTTGAGCATCAGGAAGAGCTTCTTTCCTCTGTGGGTCACTGAGCACTGCACAGGTTGTCCAGAGAGGTTGCGGAGTCTCTACCCTTGGAGATCTTCACAAGCTGTTCTGGGCAACCTGCTCTAGGTGGCCCTGACTGAGAAGGAGTGTTGGACCAGATGACCTCCAGAGGTCCCTTCCAACTTCAGTTGTTCTGTGATTCTGTGTTATGTTCTGGCAGGACTGCAGTGTGCTCAGTCTTCCACAGGTGGATGGCAAACCTGAGCCTAGTTGTGCTGATAAATGCAGTTCTGCATCACCTCCTCTTGGTCTTTCCCACAAACCATTTAAAAAACGAGGACTTCTGAGGAAGATGTTTAGTTTTGCATATACTTTGCTAGGAGGAAAAACTGTATTATTCCCAGCCGGTTCATCTAAAATACGACATTTAAATTATATTCCCTTTTAATCCTTGTTCTTTTGATTATTTCACATCATAATCAGAAAGGGAAAAGGAGAGCTGAAAAGGTGTTAAAATATACATCTTCTTTGTGTACTACTATTTAATCTCAAGGTTGTTTCTGGCATCTCAAGTCACAAGTTACACCTTGATCAGCATACAGATATGGGATTTGACTAAAGTTTATTACTATTATTAGCAAGTGACTGCAGTCACTGTTTTTACCAGCAGAGCAGCTGCTAGAGAAGCTATCCATTCACAGGGAGCCAGCTAAAAGCAGCACTCCTCTGCTGCTGACTCTAACCTGGTATTCCCAGCCCTTCTCCTGCCTCCTGGTCAATGCCAGTCTTTGCCAGTTGTAGAAGTAGGTAGGCATCAAAATAACACTTCTCCAGGTACTTCAAGAGTGTGATTATTGGGGAGACAATTTAAGGTGGTCTAAAATATAATTTTCAGACAAGTGGGGTAAAAACAAGCTGTGGAACTAAGGCTGAATGTTAGGAAGTGTTTCTTAATAGTGACGGTAGAATTATCTTCTGAGGAAATTGCTATAGCCTTAGTCTCCAAAGTCAATTAAAATAAGCTAAGATAAACCACTTAAAATATTCTGCAGGGAACAATCCTACTTGGACAGGTACTACACTCAGTGGTTTAATTTGTCTTTTTTCTATTTATCTAATCACAATATTTCAAAATCCAGACACACTTAATATTTTAAATATGAAATATCTTAAAGACCCTAAGGATGGATATCTAAGCTAATGGCATAAGGCTTTGAAAGCTATCACAGAAATGCCAAAAAAACAGGTGGAATTTATGGATGAGAATGGCATACACATATCAAATAGACACTTGCTAACCATACTCGTGACATACCTTTGGACAAATAGAAATACATTGCTCCTGTATTCTATTGTTTAATGACTCTTCTGTTTAGTTAGATACCTGTTTAGCAAGTTGACCCGAGCTGGTAAGGAATATTTCAATATTCTGTCTCCTGTCCACTGTCCAGTTATTGCAGTTTCTAAATGTTCATTTAGAAAAAAATGTTCTATTACATTCATCTTGACTTGGCTAAATGTTAGTCCTGAAAAGATATTTAAAGTCAGTGAGACGTTAACTGAGAGCACTAGAGGCATTTTTAATCAATGCATTCACTACCTGTGTCATCTGAGCTGTTTATTCTGATTAGGAACTTTAAGCTATGATCCAGCCATAGCTCTGCAGCTCTGAAAATTGAAGCAATTGACTCAATGACAGTGTAACTCCAGAGAACCGATCGTCTATCATATTTTTAACATAAACTGTTGATGGTTTATTTTCTCAGTTACATAAAATAGAAAAATATGTCCAAACAAATACTTTTCAAGCTAAATACAGTCCCTACCTCAGGGCAAAGGAAGAGCTAAGACCTTTTAAACACTGAGGGAATATGTTAGAAGTGGCTATTTGATCCCTAGGCCTTCAGTGACACACACAAAAATATTAGTTGATATGCCAAGGCATAATGGGGGGCTTGGTTTTCTGGCTGTCTCTCCAGTCTCCTTCTCCTGATCTGTAGAGCCAGCTGATACTCTGACACTAAACCCAAAGATTTATTACTGCTGGTTACTAATAACAGCCCTAAAGAGCACTGAAGAGCACTGAAATATGCAATTGAATGTAGTGCTACTGTGAAGAGTCCATGTGAGCTAGGTAAAGCTGGCAGTTTTTTTCTTATCTGGCACTTGGGTGCACCAAGTGAACTTGCCTTTAAATTTTTAATTGACACATAGTAGTTGTTCCTACAATAACATTTATGGCTTCTAGTAGTGTAAGATGTTCAAGCCTTTCATGTTGTGATAGTTGTGGAGTTTGTCAGTCTTTCTCTCTCCCCAGTTACTTCAGTAAATTTGCACCAGTATCCCTGAGGTTATTTTTTAGGTTAGATTTTCTTCATAGAAATATTCATTTACATAGTCAGATGTTATTCACAGTGTTCAAATTGCTTAAACATAGGTGCAACCATTTTGAACATTGACAAACCAAGTGAGAAATATTGATATTTATCACAGTGACCTTCTTGCTATGTAAGAGTAAGGTAGTGTATGGGGAAAAAGTTATAAATGTCTCTTCTCATGGTGATAACACCTGGAAATTTCAGATGTTAAGATATTTACTGAGTTTAGAAGTGCCTTCCAAATTTTAGACTAGATTTGTCCTCTCTTGAGAATGACTGCCTAGGGATTTTTGTGGTCACCCATTCTGTTCTTCTGGTATCTGTGCTTTAGTCTCACCTGACTGCCATCCGTCTATCTCTAAGGCATCTGTCATCTTCCTGTGTACGTGCCTCAGCATACTGCAGTCAGCCTCTAGGAAATGACTGTCCCCTGACATGCTGGTAGAGGACTGTTCCTTTTTTTTTTTTTTTTTTTTTTTTTTCCTCCAGCTAAGTTCCAAGGAAAGACCAGGTGCCACACAGCCTAAGGACTTTTTCTTCTCAGATCTACCCAAAATATGTCCAGCTTGGAGGAATTGCAAGACCTGTTGATGGTACTTGCTTTTCTCTCCTACGTCTTTTAAAACAATGGGAGAAAAAAGCAAGAGAAAAACAAAAGCCCTCCACCCCCAACTCCTTTCTACAACATCATTTTGATATTTTACCATGTCCCTTCCAGACAAAATAGCAACCAGAGAAAGTTCTCCTCTGACCTCAGACTGAGCTTATTGCTTAGGAAACTTGATTCCTGGAGATAGGCACCCCAGCAGTAAGATGTTGCACCCCTAATTGACAATGGAGTTGTTGATAGATCTTCTAGCTTTTTCCAAGGGAATCTTTCCCTAAAAAACTTCCTTGTTGCTGAAGTAGCTAGCCCAATCTGTCAAGGGACTTAAGCAGATTTCTGACACTTCCATGTACAAAACAGTGGTGTAACAAGACTTCTGACCTGTTTTCTTTTCAACATTTTTATGTAGATATCATAACAAGGTACCACAGTCATGACGGGCTATAAGAAAGCCTGACAAAAGTTGCAGTCTGCCTTTTCATAGTTACTTAGTTCATAGTTCATAGTTTCAGATTGATTTGAGACTTTTTTTTTCTTTTTTTTTTTTTCTGTGTGTGTGCGTGTGTGTGTTCTTTATATCTATAATAATGAGATTTGGGGATAGACAAGGCTATGTTAAAGGTTAGAACCTGGCACCAAATTGGATTGTGCTCCCTTTTCAGACACACAGGCACTAAAATCTTCAAAAGGACAGATATGCATCTGTATTAAAAAAAATAAATAAATGTATGAATGTTTTGGCATTAAAACTCAAGGTCTTTTTTAATGAGCTAGAAAATAAAGACTAATTTCTTGGGACTCTGTTTGCTTTGAGGCAGTGATTATTCTCATCCCAAACCAGGCCAATGCATTTTGTTCTGTGCCACCTATGTCCCTGCTTCAATCATAAACTAGGACTGAAAAATGAAAATATTAGTAATTGGAAAATATAATCCCCTGGATAGCACCAATCCAATAATCTTAATAAAAATAGGTTTATTACAAACATTGCCTGAACCCTTCTGGGAATTATCTTTTCAGAAAAAAACACTCAAATTCCCTCACAGCTGCTCTCTTGATCAATTGTTCCCCTCGATACTATTAATCATCATACTATATACTGCTTATTCTTAGCATCTTTTTCCACTCCACTTTCCAAACTTCCTTTCCAATTTCTCCTTGTTTAGAAGCTACTGACAGTCTTTTATTTGTCCTTTCGCAGGCCCACCTTTTGCTCTTTTCTGGTTTCAGCCCTTTTCTGGGTCATGAGATGACCCAAACTAACAGGTATTTCCTGTATTTTCCAGGTAGGGGAATACCACAAGTTAATATTCTCTTTCTCAGATTTCAAACGCTTAAAGAGAGGTTCTTTTAGACTCTATTTTTGTGCAAACTGCTTGTGAATGTTGCTAAACTGATTCTCCTGATAACGCAGTCTTCTGTTCACAGCATAGTTTCAAAATGGTAGCTTCGGTGCAGACCTCCATTGCTGTGCCAGTGTGCAAATATCCTCACCTACCACTCTAACGATGAGCGGGTCACTGTCTCCATGCTTCTATCCTCTGTGTCCTGACTATCAACAAGGGAGCTAATTAGTGTCAGTCCCATTTGTTTGGTGACACCTATTTACTAAGGACTAGATGGAGCCTTCTCTAACATTTCTGGTAGTTGAAGGTCATATAAGAAAATCAATGCTGCCTAGATTTGTAATAAAGGTTCTGATTTTACATACAGCTTCATTCTAATAGGATCACTTGTAACAGCATAATATTTTTTAAAAACTATTCAGTATTTTCTACTTAATGTTCACATGGCCATTCATTTATATCTGTTGATAATTTTTTTTTCCAGTTTTTGCTTTAATTTCTGTAACTCTTTCTGTGTGGTCTCAATTATTTAGAATCTAACAATGTAATTTAAACAATTGTTTTCCACATTGTTTAAATTATTTTCCTGTTGTGTTTGTGTTTTTCAAATACCTTCTTAAAAAATGTAAACACAAATAAAAAGCAATGGTACTGCCACAGGTGGCACATGCACATTGCACTGACATGAAACAGAAACTTTGTGGTTCTGGCACACACAGCATCTCTACAACGTGGAATCATCTGAAGCTGAAAACTCTTAGGTAGGAATCAGCCATATTTTCAAGTGGAGTAGTCGTATAAGTAGAAATTCAGATGTGTGTTAGGAGTGTAAACTAAAAGACCAGAAATAAGAAATGGTGTTAGCCGAGCTTCAGTATCATTTGATCACTATATGACATGGCTGTGATGCTCCTAACTTGAGCACAACCACTAAGAACAGCCCTTCTTAAGTAAAGCCTTATAAGTAAAAGCCTTAAAATTACTTAGAACATTTCCCTGAAAGGTGGTACAGCTGAGCACTTAGTTTCTTGCAACTTTCTTTCAGAGCCACTTTAACTGATTTTTTTTTCCCCTACTAATGGATTTGGTACTTCAGAGATCATATATGCTGCAGTGTTGACACTGACTGCCTTTTGCTGTTTGCTGTCTTTGTTCTGCTGCTCACTTTGTCCTCTCCTCGCAAACCAGGGACAGACACTCTGTCCAGTTTTGATCGTGCATGCCCAGGTTCTCTGCCTTCTTGGTCAATCATAATTGTCCAGTTGGCTAGCACTCTCCATAGGGAACAATATTTGAATTTTATCCCTATGTCGTCTCTTAAAAAGGCAGAGGACCCTTTAATTATCTCAGGTAGTAATGTTTCTTTTCTTATATTTTTTTCACATCTACCAATGTCTATCGCAATGTGTCTTCTCATACAGCGCACATCTTTTTTACTGCACCCTAATATTTATTTGATGCAAATCTTGTTTGAATGATTGAAATTCTTTAGTAATCGTAGGAAAAAAAAAAAAAGCGTCTTATTCTGTATTTAGATGATTCCTCAGGAAAAATGTATTCCCTTAATTTCTAGCAAATTCTTATCAATACCATTATATACAAATTGTTACAAAGATAAGCTATTCTTATCTAACGGTTTTTAGGAGTTTGAGACAGTCTCAGCAGGAGTTGCTGAGGGATGAAACTTCTAATGATGATTTAAAGCAGTGAAGTGTGTAGGCTGAAACTGAAATAATTATTGCTGTAACCCTCTAAGCACTCTAAGTTCCTCAAGAGAAAATACTTTGTTCAGAATAGACCCTGAACAACAAAATGCTAAAAAAGTAAAAGAAAGTTAAAAAAAAAAAAAAAAGAAAAAAAAAAGAAAACCCTTGGAGCAGGATGATAATTTAGAACTAGGATCAGTCTAATGTGAGGATGTTCTCAACAACTACTCGCAAATGCATCAGACATCACAATTAAAAAGGAATAATAATTACAGTCCCATTCTAAAGTATGTAATATTCTATTCCATTCAGTAAGCCATGAACACTTTAAAACCATCAGTGTAATCCACAAACCTATATTTACAACATTAAACTGGATGTTCTGCCTTTTCAATAACTGTCATCTCATCTCTATTATTTTCACCTCAGACTCTAATTGTTTCTTTTATAGGAGCTAACCTACCAGTGTCCTTGGCAGTACAGTTTATGGCTCATGCATTTACAGTAATTGTTTGGGCAATTTGCCACACAGTATAACAATCTTCACATCACAATCAGTTTTTATAATAAACAGCATTAGTTGTGAAAAATACAAGTGATGCATGATTCTTATGGTAGATAAAGGGCACTGAAGATGCCCTTTAGAAAAAGAAAGGAAAATGCTCAAGCCTTGAACTGCTTGAGAAAAATACTGATGTCACAATAGAGCTAATTAATTTGATGGTACAAACAAGAGGGGGAAAGGGCCTTGCATTCATTAGTGTCAATTCCAAATGAGAGCATACCGTTCATAAAAATAATATTCTGCCTTCATTTAGACAAAACGTGCAGGTAAACAAACGAGATATAAGCACCAGTTCCTGCAATAACAATGATTTCTCTCCTTAGCTTTATCAAGACTCTTTCCGTTTATCTGCAGGGAGCTCAACTCCTGGGTAGGTACAACTTGCAGGCAGACCTGGAGAATGAGGCCAGGTCCTGCTGCCCACCAGCCTGGCGGGCTCCAATGTGGCCAGCACTGCCAGGTGCAGCTACCAGGCACGGTATGGTATGCTCCTGGGAAGCAGAGCACTTCAGGACTCCTCTCCACCACAGAGAGGTTGTTGCACATGAGGATACCCTGCTGCATACAGCTCTGCTGCAGGCATTTTGTAGCCTCTTGACTTTCAGGTGCCTGGAAATAACGGGTGAAGCACTGTGCTATGGGAAGGCTGTTTGGCAGACCTCCAACAGGCACAGCCTCCTGGAATAGAAATTCTCTAGAGTAGAAATAAGGTAAATACCCTCTTACGCTGGTGTAGCAACAGGCATGGGAAGGTAATCCTCAGCCTCCCTGTCATCTCCATGCCATCTGACAGGCTCCGCTTGTGCTCAGGCACAGTGAAGCCAGGCCCCAGGGAGCACAAAGGTGGCTTCAAGCCAAGGTGGTGCCTCCCCTTCTTGAGCTATGCTGTGAATTCTCTGGCAGCACCAGAGCTTGGGACTAGTATTTATAGGGTGTTGGAAACATGTGTGATAAGAAATCCTCGAGAGGTTATATTATAAGACTATAACTTCAACAATTGATAACATGGTCATCAATCTTAAGCAGTAGGAGACTTGTCCCTATGGCGAATTTTGGACTGAGCCTTATGGAGGCAAGGAATGAGTTTATCTTTATTCGTTAAATACTCGTTTCATATAGTCAGTGAGGGAAATAGAATTGAAATAATTATGGAGAGCCCACCACTCGAAAGTGCACACTTCAGAGATCCATGTACTGGGATTCTTGGTAGATGTTAAAACCCTTTCACAAGTTGTACATAGACAGACAGGCCAGGACATGATTTTCATCTAGATCCCAAAGGGTGGCTGGGATGTACCTTCAGTGGTAGTCTCACCATAATGAGACCAGAATCAAGCTTATGTTTTTACTTACAAATAAAGCATTTTCTTCTCTGCATGATTTGGTTTTGTACTGGTATTTTAAGGCCAGTAATAGAGGAAGGTTTTCAATGTAATTTTCCAGTAAGCCAAAAGTTTACAGGGTTTATATCAGTAAAAAAAAAAAAAAAAAAAAAAAAAAAAAAAAAAAAAAAAGAGAGAGAGAGAGAGAGAGATTTTTACTCTACTGTGTCATACAAACGAATTAATACAATATTAAAGCTCTGTTAAGAACTTCATGCGTACTTAGTTTTCCTACTTCTTTCCAAAATTCCTTCTTCCTTAGAAATTTGTTTTTATTATAAGCTTGTGGGTTTTGAATGACATTGCCTATGATACTACCGATGTTCAGAATTACATGTGAAAAATCCTGATGTAAAGAAACTATTTGGTTTCTCAGAACTGCTATTTTAACCTAACTCCTTCAAGCATTTTGCAGTCTTTATGCTTCCTATGCACACATAAAATTTTTAAAATATTTTTTATTGCTGTTTGATTTTTTTTTTTGTTTTTAACATAAATGTAGCTGTTTCATTTTCTACTTCATTCTGCTTCTAATACAACACAAACCAAGCCAAACCAACAGATCTTCCCTCCTCAATCCTTCCACTTCTCCTTAGGTCTGAGGGATTACAGTTCTGCAGGATCACTGTTGGTCTCCAGTGACATCTCAAACCTAACCACTTACTTGCATGGATTTGCTTATTCCTCTCCTGGTTCTCAATAAAATATTACCAACACATTTAACTACTTCTTTTCAAGAATCTCATATGTTGTTTACATCACAGTGGAATAATTCTTTAGCAAGCCTGGCTATTTTCAGCACTAGATACAAAAGGACCAATTGTATTGAATATTGATAGTACATTGGGCTTCTCTTAGGTTTAGAAATTAGACCTGATATTAAAACAGAATTACTGTATAGTTAACACTTAAGTCTTGCCAAGTCCTCTTATTTTAGCTTCAGCTCAGCTTCAGAAGAAGGATCATTTTGATTTTGAGTACGCCTTGAAGTAAAATCCAGAAGCATGAAAGATTCTGTGATGGTCTAATCTTATCTGGATTTTAAAATAAAATAATATCCCCAATTTTTCTCTCTTATATATATTTTTAACTAATTATTTGAGAAATATATATTTTTAAATATCTTAACATCACCATACCTCCTTACATTTCAGACTGAATAAAATATTTCCACATTTAAATATAAGATGGTATAAAATTATTCGTTACATTAATTTAAATAAATTGACAGGTAACCTTTTATCTTTCCATACTCTATATTCTGACAATGTTAGTTTTCTCTCATATTCTGTAAAATAAATATCTTGTAATTTAAGTGTAAAGGTACAACATAAATGGATATAACACAGAACAATGCAAACTGTGTGGCAGGTTATACAAACATACAGACACAATTTCTGCCAAATATTTGTGTGAATTAAAACCTTGACAAGCTATAAGAACTCCACCCATTATGAAGAGATTAGTAGCTCCTGGCTATAGGCCCAATCCTTGTGTAGCCTAGACCAAAGCACCTGCTGTTATGATGAAATGAGCACTAACTCTCAGGGCATATAGCTACGAAGGAGAGTATAATATAGGGCTGGACTGGGACTGGGGGACCATGAAGTCTTATCCGCTGGGAAACCTGTTGTACAAGCCTATTCACAAAAGTGTGTTTCCTTGACGAGACCTTCTCAATTGCTTGCATCTGGTACTTGCACTGAAAAATTGGTCCAGGATGTGCTTTTCTAATGCTTACAAATCTTTTAAGTTTCCACAACAAATGTTCTTGGCAACTCTTTCTATTAATATATTAACAGAGTCTTGCTGCTTAATATCTTTTCTGCCCTCTCAGTATTTACCTCTTTGCTATTTAAACAGAGGACATTTATTTCTCCTCTCCTTTCTATATTTTGCTAAACTAAAAATAGAAATACTGTTTGCCTCCTTGGTTATGATTTTCATCCCGCTCGTCTTCTTGTAGTTCTCTTCTGCACCTGTTCCAGTCTGAAATAATCTTTCTTGAAATTCTTGAACTGGTAAGGAGTTCTTACCAGTGCCTGGTGCTGGGACATGAGCATTTCCTGGAAATCTTTTGTTACTGGGACACATTACTCTCTGACATATTACTGCAGAACCCTGCTCACTGTGTTGCTACAGCCAGCTCACACTTGGAAATGTTGGCTTGGAAATGTTGTCTGACAAAAACAATCTCAGATTTTTCTTATTCGTCTGTTTCTTCCGATTTGTGAACTCTCATTTTGTAGCAGAAACTCTTTCTAGTCCCTAAATGTATAACCCAGCACTTTATAATTTTGAATTGCATCCCATATCTATTATTCTTATCCTCCAGGCCACCCATTTCTTTCAATCCTCCTCTGTGTTGGTGACGTCTCCCAACTTCCTATCTGCCACAGATTTAATTTAACTTTGACTTTTTGTGCCGTGGTCTGTAATAAAATGACTGAGTGATCACACGGCTGGTCCTCTCGAATTCCAGGGTGATGTCTGCCAGCTCGGCACAGCCTGTCTTGCAGGGCCCTGCTTGGCATCAAGCCTCTCTCCCACCTCTGAGCTCCTGCTCTGATCTCCCTCCTCTCCAGTTTAATTAATAAATTTCCCATGTGGCTGCATAACAAATGCTTTAATGAAGTCCAGATAGATCAGATAACTGATTTTTAGACAAGGGAAATACAGTAATCTTATCAAAGACAGATATTATCAGGTGAGTCTGTCATTTTTATGTCATTTGCCATTTATCTGTATTTATTCTCTCCTTTTAAGTTTTATTCTAAGTCTATTGTGAAAACTTTTTGGAGATACCTGGGCCTGTAGTTGCCCAGACACTACTTCTCTCCTTTTTCCTTAATATAGCTAATACTTTTCCTAGTCTTCCAATACTGTTACAATAGTATCAGTACCAATCTGATGGATTTGAGTAGCAAAGAATTTCAACTTCTGCGTTTTTTCCTCTTTTGGGTCTGTCAGTATTTGGGGTTGGGGATTATCTACTTCTCTTAATTGGAACATATCTAAACAAGTTCTGCTCCCAGACTGAATTAAATAATATCATTTTTCTAAGTCTGTGTTCCCATCAATTATACCCTAATCATCATGTTCTTCTGAATGAGGTTCTGCCCCATTAGCAGCAGTGGGGTAGAAAATTTTCAGAGAAGTCTTTTGATTGGGGAGTTATACATCGATTATCTGAAATCTTGATCAAAACTTACTTCTAAAAAAAAATCCTATTTGACTCAAAAAGGCCAATTCCAAAGCCTTGATGTATCCTACTGTATCCCAACCCCTTCTGAAGTCAAAACAATGCTTTTTATTAACTATTTTTTTTCCCCCATTCACTCATACATTCTCTACCTAATCTTCACATCTTTAGGTGATCATCTTTATGGTTCAAGTTTATATTTTTGTCTGTTTGGGATGCAAACAGAGCAACTTTGAGATTTCTGAACTCCACATACATGTCCATAACTTTTCATAATGTCCATCAACTTTTCAGTCCTCTCAGTCCTACTAACTAGTCCCTGATCTTTTCATTTGTTCTCTCTAAATGCGAAATTATAGTGATAACCTATTCTCATTCCTGCTTTCTTTTTATCACTCAGTCCAAGTGAATGGTAGTTCCATCAAGAATGAATCATATGAGCATAAGTATTTTTTGAAGCTGGTAGAAATTCTTAAGTTCCTGATATACTTTATGAAGATGTACTCCATTCACCTGAAGGAGAAAAAGCAACTGAGCTTCTACAGGTACAAAGGTATTTATTTTGGAGGGGAACTGCATTGGCTGATATCATTATTTTATCTAGCCTGAATTTTTATCAGAATATCTGGTTTCACTTAAAAATAAAAATAAAGATTTTAAAACTGAACACAAATTTTGTGTCTCTCAATACACAATGTACGTACATTTAGATCCTCCCAAACCACAGTGAAATAATTAACTTAGAAAATAACAGATGAATTATTACAATTAAGAAAAAAAAAATCTGCTCTTGGAATTCTTATAGTGAGCTAGGTGCATTTTGAAAAATACAGAGAAAAAACTGTAACTAAACAAACATCTTTCATAAAAAAACAAGGGGAAAGGACACTCTTGAAAAGCATTATTGTCAAATGATTAAATATTTGGTAGTAGAGATTTTATCCCATCTAACTGTCACTGCTTGTTAAAGGGGCTAATATTTATGGGCTTTGGGGAAATATTTCTCTCTTTAAGGTGTACATACATTTCTGAGATTGTTCTGTGATTATACCACCCTGTAGACTCAACATCTTCATACAACTTCTGAGATTAAAGAAGTGCTGTTAAATTGCTATTGTTTTATGTGCATTGTGATCCTCAAAGACAGTAGTGTTAACATCCTCAATTTAGGATAATTTCAGATTTCCCACTACAATAATTACCTGAAGATAGATATTTCTGATCTAGAAGTAAAATAAAGAAAATATTGAATTTCCTCCACTGAATTTCCCTTCAGCCAGGCAGTGGCAGGACAGCGGTGTACAAATTATGGGCTACAAACTTACAATCTTTATAAAATTCAATGCAACAAGCAGGTTAGTTAGAAACAAGTCATGTTAGAAGTCCTGAAGTGGTGCATCTTTTGCTGTGGATCCAGGCTGTAAGGCTGTATTATTGTTGATATTTATTACCTTTATTGCAGCTATGAAAAGAAACTTGTGGTCCAGGGCTCTATATGCTATCAGAATAAGAGTTAAGGACAAATACAGCTCTAGTCACAACAGAAGAAAAATTGGGTTGCTCAGGTCACACATCGTATGTTACAGCCCCAGCTGCTAAAACTCATTAGCTATGTTCTGGTTTGAATTTGAAGTCACATTGTGGGATTCACTTCAGCTAATTTTTGTTACCTAAAACATATGGTTCCAGCCTAAGTCAGTCACTGTAGTCTTTTCCAGAGGCAGAAAAGCTCCTTCAAAGGATATTTCTCTTCATCTTGTGAGAAAAATCTCAATAATTTTTTCAGACAGGGTCTTCTGTGAAGCTATTTTATTCATGATTGCAATGGCAGGCGTCCTGCAAGCAGGAGCACATGGTAAAAGTTTATCATAACCTTATATTCCTATTACCCGACACCTGATTTCTCCCCTGTTTCCTCATTGGCTGAGTACTACAGGTTTACAACATACTCAACACCCATACCATATATGTACAATTTTATCTGACCAACAGTTATTTTCTCCTTTTCCTCTTTTGTTCCTTCTTCTCTCGTGACTAGAGGGCCTGTGATTTTTATTTTTACTGATTTTGCACTGCCCATCCTGTTTTTCTTAGCTATCCTCCTTATTTTGGGACAGTGGGACCTTCCCCTTATCTTCTTAACATACTCCCCACTGCTATGCTACTGTCATGCCTGCACAATCACTTTTGAATATGCAAGGTTAGTGGAATTTTACACTGCAAAAACACCTTCTATTGCAAAAACACAACTTCATTTCTCACAATCTCACTGGTGATGTCCAAGATAGAGGGAAAGAATCTCTCCTCAGAAGTGTTAGTCTCTCATCAGTGATGATATGGGTAAAGTACACAATTGCCTGAACACAGGTGCTTAGAAAATTAAGGCTAGATGAGGTAAAACCCACTCTAGCATGTCTATAAGCATAGAGCTTCAAGCAGCTTTATTCTTATACATTTAAATGTTCAGAAAAGAGGTGCTCCTTTTTAACAACCTTATTCAAAGACCGTGTCTATATTTACACAGATTTTTTTTTTTCACTGGAAAAGGAATGCAGGAAAATACAGTCCAGTTTCCTTTTTTTTTTTTTTCTTTTTTTTCCATGTAATGAAAAATAAGCTAAAGTCAGGATAGTACATCCAACTTCAAGAGCAGTTGGCCTGCCAGTTTTTCACAAAATGGTCTACACCCTGGTAGTTTGGGTACTTTTTGGATGTGTATGCAGTGTGTTTTTTAATCTCCTCAGGCTGTGATAGAAGCTGAATGTACCACTGCATCTTGTATGTAAGCTCCAGCTGCCAGTAGGCTATTACATCAGATAGGGGAATCCCTTCTTCTGGGAGTGCTTCTTGAAGGACAAGAGTGGGTCAAACTCCATTTCTCTAAGGAACAAGTGAGGGCCCTTTCTAGCAGAAAAAGATGCCATCCCTGCTTCCTGAGAGTTACGTCTACATAGCTGAAAGCCGCATGAGGCCAGTTGTATTCAAACAAAGACTTTGAAAAACCTTTTTTTTTTTTTCTTTTTTTTAACACCAGACAATAATAAGTGGTTCTCTGCTGAGTCCATGTGGTTCAGGATCATTATTTTTGGGTGACTAACTCAGCTCACGTGTTATACAGAGTTTTGGCCCCTAATTTTGCTTTTGTAGATAGACCATTAGTACGTAAGCTCTTGTATGAGTCTATCTCATGGTCAACCCCCAACTTGCTCACTGTCTAGGCTTATGGAGACAGGTGGCTGAAAAAGATGCAAAGAGGCAGAATGAAACTGGGGACTAGGTGTAACACTAAGAGAAGCATTTGAATATCACAAAAAATAATGACGAATAAATAATAAGGAGTGATGCTTTACCTTAAAAACCCCACAGATTTCCTGAAAATAAAGGCCTTGCTCTGCCAGCCTTTTCAGGAAGAAATGCAGATTATTCTGATTATAGCAACTGTTGGCAGAGGAAAGTACAACTTGGTGTGAGTAGGAGAATGAGAAATATGCGGAGGCTATGCATATAGCAGAACTCAAAAATGACATGACATTCATATGAATATCAAGAATATTCAGTATTATCGCAATTAATGGTGAAAAAGAACTGTTGAAAGAGTGTTAAATCTTGTGCCTCAAGGACAACCTCTAACAACAAAAACCCAAGAGGACATTTAATAGGGCAATGCAGATTATCCCATGTCTTTTCCTACAAGAACTTTACATCTTCCCCTGAAGTACCTGATGGTGACCAGTATCAGAGATCAGATGCTAAACTGGAAGGATATTCTGTCTGCTTCTGTCTGGCAATCCCTGGAAAGGCTGTATTTTAAAAAGTTGGTGACAGCTGATGTCTAGGTTCTTTTAATGAAGTATAAATTTAGAAACCTCCTTCTGAATTAAGCATTTTAGGTGGCAGAGTTAATGTTATATCAATTTGAATGAAAGAACCTAGAATAAAATAGAAAGGGAAAAGATTAATATTTGAAAATTAGAAAGTAATTTTCAGTAACACAGGTGGACGACTGGTTGAAAAATGTATAAATTAAGACCTACAGGAAAAAAAAATCTACCTCATAAAGAAAGCATTAGAAATGATATAATAATTTACATTTTACATAAGTGACATTCTTTTTAGATTTTCCCCCCATTATACTAAAGGTTACATCCCTATAAGCACACAATTCCAACTGCTATCACTTTGCATTGATATTGATGAGGACTGCAGGCACTCAGCATCTCTCTGTAGGTGTTTGTCGTGTTGGACCTGGCCTTTGTTTTCACAGCCAGCAAAGCAACAGAAAAAATTGCACCAGCTGCAGGGAAGCAGAATTCATTCCTATCGGCCAGCCATAGCTTAGCAACAGGATTTATACTGCATGCATGCAGGGAGAATCTTTTGATTTATTTCAGGTAAAAAAGATGTCTTTTTTCCAGAAATCTCTGTATACAAATATTTGAAAAATATAAGCAAGAGAGAGGCCCGGTCTCCTAAGCACATACATCCTTCCAGACCCTTGTCTGACCCCAAAGGTACTCTCTCCTGTCACTGACCCATCTAATCACCTTTGTGCTGCTTTCTCAGAAAAGGCCTGGGAAAACGCATCAGCTTTGCAATGTAATCTGAAGGTCAACACATTTTCATTTTCTTGACCAATTCTTTCTTTGACCAAGACTTAATATCAGGTCATTCAAAAAAGCTACATTTGATAAAGCAGTTATCTTCAGAATTTCAAACAGCTTTCAAAATGTTGTGTAATTAACCATCTGTCTTTATAGCTGAGTCTAAGAGGAATTAGAACAAATTTTTTGTACAGAATAACACAAGAAGTTTATTTTTGTTTAACAGCAAAGAAGAAATATTGGCAACATCTGATGATGACACATGGAATAATTCAAGGACTTCAGGTACAACACCTGGTTTAATTAGTTTTCCTTACTGCTCTTGTTAATTAAAAACATACTGTAACAAACAATCCCATGGAAATTATTCAAGTATGTTTTTGTTAACTCTTCAGACAAAAACATCCCAGAGATTGTTTATTCGCAAGCAGAAGACAAAGAGACTGAACGAGCTAATGAAAATATAAAAGATAAAAATGCAGAATACAACCAGGGTGATCATGAAGATGATGAAAAAGAATTAGAGTTGCTGGTAAGTGTTATACAATTATATCTACAGTTTTAAATGATATGAATCCATTTACTCTTCAAAGCTGGTGAAATGCCCCCTTTTAACAGAGCTGACTGATGTACTAATTTACAAATGTAAAGCCTTGGTCTGTACTTTCATTGAATCTCTAACTGATTCAACAATAGAAGGTGCTTTGATTTCAGCATAGTGCATCAACTTTTTCTGGTCTTAAATTAATGACTTCTCCCTTTTACTTCTTTACCAGAGGCTCTAAGTGACAGTTTGAAGGAATTAGACAACTAATATTTCAAAGATCTCTCATCCTAGTCTCTAGGATGGGTATATTCTTACATAAATGCTTTATACTTGGTATAATTCTTTTATTTATGGTACCGTTAGCCTTTTATTTTTTTTCAACAGATATCTATGTAATGTGCTATATGAACAAAATACATATATATATATTTTATATAACAGATTTTTCTATATCAGTATTTGGCATTAAATTTGTTATAATAAATTTCACACTCAGTGAACATTCAATCTATTTGGATTTGTGTGTGTGCATGTGTGTAGTTTGGCTTGCATTTTTCAGTACGAAAGAAAAAAATGGCAATAAATGAGACATACAGCAATCTATTATTCTCAGTGTCTGTTCTCAGCTCATATCATTTGGGTGCATAGATTCATAATCATAGATTATAATAGCTATCACCTGTGAAAATGTGAATGTTGAATCAGGAGAGGAAGATGAGAACCATCCTTTTTTTTTTTCCTTATTGATATATAGAGAATAAATTTGTCTTATATGAATATATTTTTCTTGCCTTTTCTCAAAAAAAAAGTTCCAAATTGTTGCCTATTGTGGGACATTTCACTGCCTGAAAGTCAATCTTTCTCTCTCTCTCTCTCACTCTTTTTCTTTTCTAATGAAACATAAAAAAGGAGGACCTCTAAAATCCCTTGTTGTTCTCAGTCCACTCTGTTACAAAAAGCAGGATCAAATATAACCGTTTGTTTATCAATTGCCAGGATTGTCTGTACAATAAATGAAGGGGGAGCTATAATTTAGATGTTAATTTGCACTATGCGCTCTTTAATGAATTAAACAATGAAGGCTTATAATAGATGGAAATACAACCAAATCTTTGAAACGCACAGGCATTGGCTCACAAGACAGCTGTGCAGTTGACAAGTAACATGAGCCTTATGTGAGAAGAAGGGGAAATCGTAAGATTTGCATATAATTATTGAGATCATGCAAATGTCAGTTATGAAGAGGGGAAAAAAACACAGGCATCTCACTGTTAAATCCTGACAGTTGGCATCACCGAAGAACTCAAATACACTTGAGCACCGGTTGGCAGAGGGTCATTAAAACAGAATTTGCAGAGACATTAGCTCCCTCACTTTTCTTTGAGTGACGTTTTACTATTAATAGTTTGCAGAGGCTTTGCAGAAAACATATTAATAAGAGAAACTGTAATGGGGGTATCTACAGCAAGTGCAAATGCATAAAGGGGTGCCCAAGAAGCTAGCCTCTAATTGATCAGCTAGTGCTATCACTGTGACTATGCTAAAGTGAGGAGAGAGTGCAATGACAAGCAGGCATAGCTGAATAATACAATATGGTATTTGGAAGCTGGGAGGGAGAGTGATTAGTTTCTGGCCTTTTACTTTGCTAATCTCATTTCCAACTCATGTCTTACTAGATTGTCTAAAAACAGTCTGGTTGAAGCCTATAAAATGGTCCCTGAGAGAAATGAAGCAAAGATAATCCTTACAGTATTTGTCAGTGTGAAATATGTCTTTGTTTTACTGGACAATACTGTACATTACCAGGCTTTGATGTACTGTATCAATGCCCTCATTTAAGCACCAGTCCTCCCCCCTCCAATGCCTCCCTCTCTCCAAACCTAGAACCGAATGTGCAGAGAATGAATTAGCTTCCCTTTAAGGGAATATTCTCTTCAGATTTAATTTGTATAAAATGCACTAGCAGCTTACTGAACTCATGAATAAAGAGAGAGGGTTCTGAATTCTATTTTATTTCCTGCTCCTTTCAACACCACCATAAAGCTCATTACCTATGTTAAAAAATACATACAATGCAAATTTTGCAAACAGTTTGGAACATGTTCCATAAAAGCTTTTTTACTGAAAACAAAACTTTCAATAATAAAATCCTGCCTCATTCATTTGGCATATTTTTGTAAAGCGCTTTTTGATCATTCTTTTCTATTCTATTGTTTCAGCTAAATCAGCACTTCACAGGAGCTAAAGGTACCTCTACCAGAGATGAAAGGAATTTAGACACAACAGAACCAGTTAATTTTCCAAGTGAAACTGAAAGATTGGAGAAAAAGCTAACCTGTAGAGAAAGAAGCAGTGACTTGCTGAGGCACCCTGTGCCTATCGGTTCCTCATCTGAAAATACTTCACAAGAGATAGGAAAAGAATTAAAAGATAATGCCAAGTATTCCATAAGAGATTATAATAGTCAGCCATTAGGAAAGGAAGTCACTGCTGGCTCGGCAAACAGCAGCAAGCAGTCTTGGGATCATACTGGTACCAGTGATTCCCTTTCATCAGCAAAATATTTTCCTGGAACAGAGCAGAATGAGGCTATTGATATTGTGGCTACCATCTCAAGCCGACAAGGAAAGAGCCACACAGATATTTCAAGAGGCGAAACAGATAGTGCCTCAGGAAGTAAGATGATGGAGAGGTTATTCATCAGTGAGGATGCTGCTGATACCTCGAAAGAGGCCTGTGAAATGAGACCAGAAACCATTTCTTCAGTGCATGATGAATCCATGCAATTAAATACGTGCATAACAGAAACGCTGGATGGCAATGCTAATCCAGCTCCAGAGCACCAGGCGCTGCAAACGACTCACCAAACTCTGGATTCATTGTTGTCAGCCACTGACAAAAATGAAGGAAAAATCAAGATGATTGAAAGCAAAGTTCGGGTACATTTAAAAGGAGATTTATATGCCGACACTTCTGCAAATGCTGATGTCTCAATAGATTCCACAAAAAGCCAATACACACACACAAAAGGAGCTGGTGAAATGTCAGAAAAGAACTATAGCACTGATACAGAGAAGGAGAAGAAAGTCATCGAAGTAGCAGACTTAGCACTAATCGGAGAGGAGGAAGCACCCAAATTTTTCAAATCACAGAGAAAACATACTACTAAAACCTTCAACACATCATCCCTGCCTGCTGAAGACAACAAGCATGCACCCGGGCCTGAACAAGCAGATCCCAGGGCTTGCTCCCCGGGGGATGAAAGCAGAGCTGAAGACACTCAGGAACACAGAGGATTCACAAGGTTAAAAGACAGAGGAAAGTCAGACAACAGAAATAAGGGAAGACTGATAGGGAAGGAAAGTGAAGCAAATGCTACAGAACAGGCATGGAAAAGAGCAGATAGTGGGGTTCGGTGGGAAGCGGGGGGTGATGCAAGGTCTCAGAGTACAGCTTACACAAAAGAGCTGTTTACCTGCCAAGAGACAGAGAGTTGTGAAAAGTCTCCTGTCTCTGAGCATGGTATTACAGGGAAAGCAGAGGCAGGTACAGCTTATATAATTAAAACAACATCAGAAAGTGCTCCAGAAAAAATGTCTGCCAGTGAAAAAGCAGTAATTGCTAAGCTACCTCAAGAGACTGCACTAAGTGACAGGCCCACAGAGGAAAAGGAAACAGCGTTTGATACACATGAAGGGAGAAATGATGGTTCACATTATGCTCTTTGTCAACTCAACACAGTGGGTGTATTATATGACACCGAATTTGAAAAGGAATCAGTTTTAGATATTTATAATGCACGCGTACATGAAACACTGCAAAGAGAAATGATGTCTGTATGCAATAGCAGGGAAAAACGTGCCAAAGCAAAATCAGACATTGGCAATATTCTACCTGTAGGAGAAGCCATAAAGGCTTCTGCTATGGGAAAGAAAGATGGCTTGGGGCAGGGTTTATATTCAGAAGAAGTATCTAAATGTTCCTTGAGCACCCAAAAGCACCTATACGGAGAGGAAGTGGAAGAGTTCTATAGGGAAGAAAGCTACCTTGGAACACCTTCCTATCTGCACGCTAAAGCTGAAACAAAAATGTCACCTTCTGGTACAAACACTATGCCCAATTACCACTATAAAAGCTCTTCAGTGGCATCTTCTGAAGGGTCCACTGTGGCAGGAGACAAGGACCATCCATATATTCACTCTGATTTCAAAGTCATTGAAAAGGTTTTTGCTGAGTCAGGATGTGGTTTAAGTCTACCAAATGAAATGACATGTATTAACAAAAACCTCTCTCCTGAAGCTGGAAGAAAAGAAGTACCTTCCACTTCAGACACAGCCATTTCTAGGGAAGAAAGAGGGAAGAATATAGGTCAATGTTTCCATCAAGCAGAATTCAAACAAGAGAAGTCATTGAGGCCAGAAATTTCAATTAGTGAGCCTACCGAAGAAGTTGGCAGGAAGGGCTCTGATTCTGACCGTTTAATAACTGAGGGGAAAACACTAAATTGGCTTGATGACTCACAGAATGAAAAGCAGCATATTTCTCATTCTGCAGATATTTCTGACCAGAAAAGTGAAGCACATATGCTGCCTAGTGAATCTCCAGGTTTAAAACATATTGGTTGCAAAATCTTTTATTTCTTCTTCTTTCTTGTGTTTGCTGCAACGCTCTATCACTATGATTTGATGGTTTGTCTTGCACTCTACCTGTTCTCCTTGTATTGGTTATACTGGGAAGGAGGAAGAAGCAAGGAGTCTGTCAAGAAGGAATAACATTCTTTGATTGTCAGCTGTGCTCAGGATCCATGGTCAATAGTCTCCAACTCCTCCAAAACATTTTCACTATTAAAGAGCTTATTCATTGTTAGAACCAAAGCAAGGTTTCCACTGAAGCATCTTTTTAAAAAGATTACATATGAAGTTGAGCCTTCATATAAGTAATTATACTATATAGGACCATTATGTTTGGATCATTAAATACCTATATGAATATGAGATCTGAAGCACGTCAAGTTAAAATGAAGTACAGCTGTTGCTCCTTAGCAGGCTATGAAAAGGCAATGCTTCATATCTCTTTAGTACTTAAAAACACCATTTTCTTGCATTAATTTCTTTTGCAGTAAAGCTTCATATTTTTTCTGTGATTTTTTTTTCCTAAGGTTTTGTGTAGTACATAACACAGGAAAAGGTGTAATAACTAACTCAGTATTTTGGTACTGATATTGCAGTTGATAATCTGTTAGTGTAATTAAGCAATACTCTAAGAAATATGACATCTGCTGATAGGTTATTTTCTTCTCCCAGATTTTTATTTAATTGTTTTGACTTAGTGCTACAGTGATACCCCTGTTTGAAAAATGTAAAGTTAGACTTTAGTTACATCATGCAACTTTCTGGATATACCTGTGTAGAGAAATGGACACATTTCCACCCTGAAGAGATAGAAGGTCACAGCCAGAGGCCTCTTACCATTCATGCATTTGCACAAACATTTTTGTTTTATTTGTAAATGAAGATTGTGTAACACAATTGAGAATTTCACTGAACTGAGTGTTATTCCAGGCAAATGTTTTGAATGATATTTTTTTCACCAGTGTTGTTTGAGCATATCTAAAAAGCATTAAATAAATTTTACAAAGGAGTGCTATGACTGTGTTGAGCATGTCTGAATTAGGCTTATTGCTTTTTTCTATGGCTTGTTACCTAAATCATGCACCAAGAGAAAATTCAGGGAACAGTCCTGGTGTTTAGTGTGATTTAGGTGAGACATAAAAACCTGGTGTCTGCCCTAAGAAGAGCCCAGAGAGACAGACCTCACACAGCAGGCATCCTGTAGGCTCCTGTTTACTGCAGATATGCCTGAGGCTCCACTGCTCCAACATCACTGGTCTCTCATGCGGAGTCATGCCCAAAGTTTGTCTGGAAGGAAAGGATGGACTTTTTATTTTGCACTACAGCCAGATGATGGCCACAAATGCCATGATAGGCATTTAAAAACTTATTAAAACAAGCACCAAGGCTGTATAATGTTACTGGAACCCTAGAATTTAAGAAGGAAAGGGATGTTTTAAGCTTTTTTTTTTTTTTTTCCTCTCCTTGGCTCAATACTCCCAGTGTGAAATTATTGCCAGTGTGAAATATCACATTGACTGCGAAAGTCTTGGTTGTAATACATGGCTGAAGATCCATAATAATCAAGTTATTTAGTTGTTAGCTCTGAAACAAATCTTTTAAAGTTGGTTTAAACTTATTTACATGTTTCAGGATGTTAGGAGACTCTGATACAGGAGGGACCTTGACATTCTTGTTCTCAAGGCAGGTAAAATTTTGGAGCATTGTGGGAATGATGCATTCAGTGGGAGTGAGCAAATGTGTGGGTGATCTATTGCTGATGTGCACGCTGACAGCTGGATGCCTTGACAACTTTTGATAGCAATCCATAAATGAGTTTTAGTGATGGGCTGGAGGCACTGAGGGGGTACGCAGAAGTCTGTAATACTAGTCTAGATCTTCAAATGCATATAGAAGCCAAATGCTCATTGAGATAAAGAAATTAATTCAATAAGTATTAGGAGCTAGATCCAATAAAAAGTTTAGGCTTAGAGTTAAAGCAGGATTGAGGTTGAATCTGTGTAAATCCAAAATAATGATCTCAAACTCTTCTTTACCTGGAGACCACAAACATTGAAAGAATCTAGCCTTTTTATGATGAACATAGGCACTTTTTAAAAGAGCATGACATTCCCTTACTTTTGGCGGTTGCTCTCTGCAGTTTGACAGGTCCCTGGTCTAAGTGGTTCAGCATTTAAGCCTCACTGGGGTAGAGAACTCTGGTATTACTTTACTTCCCAGTACATTGGGAACTCTCAGGTAGTGCCTAATATATTCTGACAGGATCAAGGTTCTCAGTTGGAGGGTTAAAAAGTTGAAGAAAACACCCTGCATCTGTCATGCGGAAATTGTCACTTAGCAGTCAAGTACCAGACCCCTGGGGCTTGAGAGACCAAGAACACAAGAAAAATCACAGTCTAATAGTTAAAACAACCAGACCAGAAGAAAGACTCCTTAGTTTCAGTTCCCAGTTCAAAGCCTTTCTCAAACTAATTTACCCTATAACATTTTAAAAAAATTTCAGAAAATTCGGAGTGAGGACCAAAACCCAGGTTCCTGTCCTGTTAGGTAAATGTAGTCTACTAAACTGCAGGATTCAAACCTGTGTTTGAATATCTTTAGTTTTACCAAATTTATGCCTTCCACCCGTCAGGATGTACTTTGACGATGAGACTACTATCTTTTTTAAGAGGAATCTGGTCCCCAGGGCTTGGAAGTATCCATATGCATAGGTGGGCTCTTACTTTTTCAAATGAATTAGCTCAAAGTGGTTCCCTGGCCAAAATTATAGCTACCATTGGCTTTCCATTTGAGGCTAGAGAATTTGCAGCCCACATTCTGAGAGAGTTTTCTTCTCAGAGCTTTGGTCCTAAAAGAGATCTGTAATATGTAAGATCTGATTTTTAGAAAAATCTAAATCAGACCTACAAATGCCTGAGAGACCTAAATAACCTTGAACACCTGGGACACAGGCCTTATTGCAAGCAGAGCTGAGCAGCCCAGCCATCATGGAAGTGGACAAGCCTGCTTGTGATTTTTGTTGAATCTTGGGGAATCCAAGGAGTACATACTTTGGGGACTCTTGTGCACTTTGACCTGGGAGCCAAGATACCCTCGAGCTATGGGAACCTTTGTGTGGTAGTCTTTGTTTGTAGTATGGAAGTTGAAAGTGGTTTCTCATTTATTTCAGCCCAAATTATTCGGTTGTTTGACAAAGATTCAGCTCAACTGATTGGACAGCAATAAAAGAGGTCAGGGATAATTGATAGGTCCAGGAGTATGGGTAGAGGAAAGTTGTTTGATTGAGTCAGTGTCTAGATAACAGCAGAAAGATATTCTGGAGAGCCCAGGAAAATCAGCATGACCTGAAGAAAAGAATGTAGGTGATAAATAGAGAGGATATATTAGTACAGAAATTCTTTAAAAATTAGTGGGTTTCAACAATGTGTCATAATACATTTAAACCAGTTGCTAAATATTAGCTAAAGTTTAGCTAAGTTACTTCAATTTCTACAGAAAGCTAGCTCAAAATAGCTGTATTCCTGTGTCCAACAAGTTAGTCTGGGTCTGCCATTTTAACACGTACAGTCATTCAGAGTTGGAATTTAGGGTAAATATTTGAATGTTAGAATAAGCATATTTCACCTACGTACAAGTGGAATACTGTTAGCATTTCTCAGATTTGGAATGGGATTTTTATGTTCTATATTTAAGATATTTAGTCAGCATATCGTACTTTATGATTGCAAAACAGGACTCTAGACTGATCTGTGAACACAGGTGCCTGAACTTTTAAGTACTTATGTACTTAAAACAACAAAGCAAGTAATTTTATCTTTTTTTTTTAATTTTTATTTTTTTTTATTATTTGTCATTTGATAAGCTATCTTTTAAAAATCCTCTTACTTTTGTTTGTAGTATGAAAACAACACCTTTATGACATTGGCAAAATATTCATCTTTTACTTATTTCAGGGAAGTGATGTGTAGTTTTTTTTGCTGTGATTCATTTTGCTTGCCTACTAGGCCTCAGTAACATAGTTATAGTCAATAGTTTCATTTCTGGTAGTTTCTAGTTATTTCTTCAGGCTACACTACAGGAAGAAGTTATGATCCCATGTGACAGGCCCATGGCCATGAAAAGTTCAACCCTGATACAATATAGTGGAAAATTACTTGCTTTCATTGCTACAGGTATATGAGGTATATACATCCCATACCATGAGAATTATGTCCCATGACTATTATCTGAACTGTACATGTAACAAATAAATACATTTTCATATTGTGGCATCTATAATTTATTGAATTTACATAAATAGAAATATGGGGCAGCAGGGAAAGGAATGGGAAGAATGTCTATATCCACGTACATTGCTAGGAAATAGTGAGAACAAACTACATTAATTTCAAAAATATTTGATGTTAATTGCTTGCTGCTTCTTAGCCATCAGTAATTTTTGTCTTGACACTAAATAGGCTGCACAAACAAGCTATAGGCTTCTAAAGGTCAATGTAATATTGAAAATGAACAATAAGGTGGACAAAATATGAACTAGGTCCATAAAGGAAGGTTAGTATGGTAATCTTCTGTGTCACTATACTAATTTTTTGATACCTGAGTTGTATATACACTGCTGAAGTAAACATCTAAGCTCTCTAGTCATCAAACCTACAAATGAGAATCAAAATAAATATTGTGTTGGAAAGGAAGCAGCCAAAGTTATCTAATAGGAGAACCTGATAGCAGGGCTGGGTCTTACATCTTTGCCCTGTCAGAGGGTTTAGATACTTAATTCTGGGCTGCAGGGAAATGTTTTTATCAGATCAGGTTTCATATCCTGCAGCCTTCTTGTGCAGTGAGGTACCTAAACCGCTACTTTCATAGACAGAACACTTTGCAGAAAACAATCCCAGAGACTTGGGACTGGAGATATGAAAAGTTTAACTCTTTAAAGCATGCACTAGGACATTCATCTAAGAGGGAACATATGGACACAATCCTTGTTCCAAGAAAAACTCGAGCATTTTATGTGAAATTCTAATAAGATAAACAATAAGTACAAAACTGACACCAAGACTTTCACATATCCTCAGCCAGGTCCGCTTCTTCCTCAGATTATAAAATCACTCTTCCAGGCCTACACCAGTGCCTCATGAATCAGTACTGGAGAATTGTTCTAGTCATGAAGGTATCATAGAAAATGGGGTAACATCACCAATGGCTGAACCCATTGTGCTTTTTGAACACCTTGAGCTGGTATCTGTACTCTAAGGTGAGGCCTCTGATTGGACCAAGTAACTGACTGGTAAAATGCTTAAATGCCTCAAAAGATAAGTGGAATTTGTGGATTCCTCTTAAATCCCAACACAGGATTATATCTTCAGGCAACTATGTCCTTTTGTGGATCTCTGCTAAGCTTTCTAAAACTTGTAGTTTTTTCTGAAAGCACTGTCTGCAAAGCAAACCATAGAGATACATAGACAATGAGGGAACTCATGATGCTTTGCTGACCTAAGAGGTCTTGAAGCTGCTGAGAGTTCAGAATTGAGGTAGTCCAGAGTTCTGGTCTTTGGGTATAGGGGGGGAATTTCAGACCAAAACTAAAAGCTCAGATATACGTCTGAGTGAAGACAATATGTGTGAAACAGGGTGGGTAGGCTGAAGGGAACTGTTAGTTTCTGAGTTCTGAATAGACATGAAGTAGGTGAGTTGAGTCATTTAATGAGTGAGGTATGTATAACTTGGTGGTACATACAAGGTATGTGTGTGCATATGTGTAGGTGGCACTAGGACAAGTGGGTGGAAAGGTGAGAACTAGATTTCATGGGTGAGTGAAGAAGAAATAATAAACAGAATGGATAACTGTAAAGTTTCTGAACAGCCTCTTTAAAAACATGAGAGTTTAATAAGTTCTGAGTAGGTTGGACAGATAAATATGGTATTAGCTATATAGATTAAAGTACTAAAAATGAAAGTATATGCTAACTTCTTTCAGTAACTGTTATCAGTTACTACTTAATAGCATTGCAGTGGAGTATATCTTGCCCTTGAAGTTAATATTCAGTGATTTAAGATCAGAAAATGGCTCTGAGGACCAGAAGAAAAGACTCCTTCTCAGGATGCTGTAGCCCTCCATGAAGGGACTGCTGCCAGCTGAGCTGGAGTGGGAAACTTACCTTGTAGCCTTTTTCTCAGCTTAGTCCCCAGTGACAAGAACCTATGGGTATTAGCAGTAAACAAGGAGCACATGGTACACATCAGACTATAAGAAACAAAAATGTCTTAAATAATTAAGCTTCTGCACTTCCTGTGTGGCCTTGTAAAGTTCGAGCCACCTAGGATTTTCTTTTTTTCCCCCTCTTTTCTTTTTTTTTTTGTTTGCTTGTTCGTTCATTTGTTTTTGTTTGTTTGTTTTGTTTGTTTTTGTTCTTTGGCTGCAGAAGGATATTCAGATTCCCAGGGACCACAGGGCATGAACATGGCTTGCATATCCTCTTATCTCTGACAGCAAGTAGATCATAGAATGTATAGTCTCATATGAGCCTCTATACCGGTAGTATTTTGGTGGAAATTTCTTCTCCTTTCCACCAGTGTAATCTCTCTGGGCCTGAGATTGCCAACTACTTGTGTTCCTGGCACTGTCTTCTCCAAGACAGAAGACTGCTCCATACTGCCATACTTCCCAAAAAACTCTGAAGGGGGAATGAGAACTGCCAAAGGATAGATAGTGAAGGAGCCATCTTACTAATTAAAGTTCCTTTATTCCAGGACAACCAGGGACAATTAGAAGCAGACAGAAATCTTTAAATACAGCAACAGTGATCTCTTTGGGGAAAAGCCCTGGTCAAGCTCCTTCATACAAGCTATATGCTTTTCTGTCCCTCTGTGTATTATGGATCAACCGAGATCCATGACTGACAGATGGCAAGAGTAGGAGGCCTCTTGTGTACGTTTCTTACCTCTTTGAATAGTCTAGGCTGTTGAATGGTTCAGGGACAGAGGGAATAAAGGAAGAGAGACAGAGAGAAAGCAAACAAGCTTGTCTGTACTGTTCCAGAGGAGGCAAGAGGTTCAGAAATAGGCAAATTATCTTCTGAGTTCGTTTGAGTTTGCAATCAACACATCACTGTTCTCAAAGACATGCTGCACTTTGGAAAAGGGCACAAAACCACACATGCCTTTTCATTTTCACTTCCAGCATACTAGTAATAATAAAAACATCATTAAAAGACAGCTAATTGATGAAGGCTGTGATCCTGGCTGTAAAGGCAATGCCTCTGTTAGCCTTACAGGCGAAAGGGACAGGCTGCCGTAAATGCAGAGCATTTGGATGGAGTGGCCAGGACGTGCTAACTGCCCATTTTGCTGGGATTCTGCTTCCATGTTTCACATACGCCCACTCATGTGACCATTATCAATCTCTTAAGTCACCTATGTCCTGGAGCACAGATGCTTGTTTTCAATCTTATGTTAATTTGCACGGTAAATTTCAAGTACAGTAATACACTGTTTTATTCATTACATGATATATAATTTGATATAAAGAAATGTTTAAATAAGCTGTTCATTGTCTTGAAATTGTAAAACATTGCAAGATATAAAGTACAAGAAACTCAACACTACGAACTGCTACTGCGACCTTTTAGACTAGCTGATCTGGACAGACTTACACCTGTAGCTGTACATCATCTTTTAGCATAGATATATCGAGTGAGAAGCAAACATAATGATTTTTTTTAAAAGTGTGTTGTCTGAAATTGCATAAAGCAATAGCATGACTTGCCATGTAATAAATGTATTTTCCTTTTACTTCTACAAAAGTAAAGAACTTACAAATTCATTAAACACAGGTTATGAATTAATGACAACTGTAATCTCGTTAGTACTAATTTTAATAAATCAGTGCTAAACCATGTTCTATTTTGGGGATGCAAAGCTACACATTTTACTATGTACAAGACATCACAATTTTCATATTTCTTTGATTTGTGGAATATTTAAGTCATATTTTTGTGGGCAAGTCTTCTTCACTGGCCAAAGGGCTGGACCCAGGAAAGGGCTCAGGTGGCTACCAACCAGGAGTGAAACCCCAGGCGTCTGTATAAGACCTTTGTGTTCTCTACGCAATGCAATGAAAAATTAAGCACTTCCGAATGACATCTTAGAAACCTGAGTATAGTTTCATTTCTAGTTTTGAAAAGAAAGTCATCTGGTGAGTGTAGACAAATTCTGAAACAGATAGAAGCCACAGGTGAGTGGACACAGTAGGGAAGATATCTTACCCACTGATACCAAGATATCAATACTCTGCAGTCTTAGCCCCTGTGAACTCCCTGCTCTGAACTTCAGGTGGGGCACTGGGCTGCCCCACCACTCCTTGCACATCTGTATTTCCTTCTCCAACGTCACAGGGAGGAAGAGACATCAGGTATATGTCAGGTCTCCTAACAGGGTTGACCAGGGCAGACTGTGGATCCTGCTTCACAGTCAAAAGCCGCCATGAGCCATTAAATAATGATTTTGGATTAACATAACTAAATTGCACCTAGTTCTTGTTTTAAGCACTTGAGACCTTTATAGAATATAGGCTAACATTATCCAGTCTCTTCAGTGCATGAGAAGACATAGTATTTTGGAATAGAGCTTTGGAATGTTACTTTTAAATAAGTTAGTAATAAAAAGTTGCAATTCCCCTTCAATACCTACCTTGTTTCTTTCCTGACAATATTTTGCCTCCTGTTTGGTATCAGAACTATAATTAAGAGAACTTTCTTATTAAGTGCCCTGTTCTTTAATACTTACGTCCTTTTAAACATTCATATTCCACAAGTACTCTCGTTCAATTCAACCTTACGATTAGTGCATTTGTCTTTTTATACTTTTGATGAACACAAAGGCATACTAATTCAAAGATATAACAAATATTTTACTCATATGCAAATAAAAATAAAAAGATTATTTAATTTATTACCTTTACATTACTGGTAAGCAAATCATGACCCAAAGCAGACAGATGCCAAATAGGCTGGTGCTGGCAGTCAAACAGATAAAGCTCTGCCATGGAGAATATGAAAAGAAGGGACTGCAAACTAGTGAAGTCGAACTCCTGGCCCAGCAACTCTATTGAACAACTACTCTTCTAAAAGGACAGGGGCTCTTCTAGTACTACAGATGCTCAAGATTTCAGGGAGAACCTGTCTAACCACATCAAAAAAAATAAAATAAAATACAATCCTTCAAGTGTCTACCATGTTGTCTTCACAATATTTTTCACTTTAGTTAGCATCCATGGCAAAGAATATTATTCCTGCTATAATTTTGGCATGAAGAATCCTGCAGAGGCTGTGCTGTGACTGTAGGTATGTTTAAATAGTGCATTACTGATAGATGAAGACTTGGTCAGCATGGGGCTGCTCACCTGCAGAGCAAAAATTGTTAAACACTGCTAGTGTGACTAGTGAGCCCTTTCTGTGAAGAGTTACTCTGATCTACTGAGATGGGAAAGTGGTTTTTGGTTGTCTCAACGTATGGGACAACTAGCCCACATCTGTTTGGAGGGAAGGAAGAAATAGTTCATGAATTGACTGAGTAATGCTTAAGATGTCTGGAGAGACTTAAAGTCACTGGAGGGATTTAAAGTCATCCAAACTAAATTATTTCACTGATCTCAGTTTGGAATATATATATATATATATATATAAAAACAACTTTAGACAAATTCTTCACTTGGTTTTGCTTATAAAATCTTATTGAATTCATATAAATAATAAAAAAGTATAAATTATAGGTTGCATTGTGTCATTCTGTAGCTCAAGAAGTTGACGAAAATTTCACATTGTTAATTAATTCCCTTAAAGTATTAGTGGAACAACTTTCCCATAAAAATCTATGCATTGGACAGTGCTTATGAAAAAATGCTTAAAACAACATGCCTAGGACGTGTTCTGTGGAGATTGTCTATGTTGCCCGACGTAGACTGGTAGGTCTGACAAATCACACTGTATTACTTTTTGGGTAATTTTGGCTACAGATTTTGTTACATTCTACAGCGATAACATATGTCATTACACAGTATTGACAACACCTCCTTGTTATTATCACTGGTGCTCTATGCATATTTTGGGCTGAATATTTTCCCATAACAAGATACTTAAAAACACAGCTGGATGTTCATCCCTTTAAAATTAATGGAAATTAAAAACACCAAACAAAATCACAGACACAACAAGGACATTTTTTGAGGATCCTGGCTGCTTGCTGGGAGCTACAGACACCTCCTTTGAGCTATGAAATGAGAAAAAAGCAGATGAGAGGGCAGAGGAAAAGCAGAAAGAAACCATTGTAGCACAATCCCCTTGTGCATGGGTGAATTTCCAGACAGCAATCCCTACCTGTCCTGCAAGTACTGATTAGGCTGGCAATAGCTCCTCTACTTACGTTCTATCCTCCTGCAGTGCCTGGAGAATGGGATTAGGGTGGGTTGGATTTGTGGGCCAAATCCTCAGGTGGCTGGTTCTGTCCTTTAGTGTGGGCATCCCCTGGGCTCCTGGGCCCTCTGGTTGTTTAAGACAGAGGAAGATCCAGTTGACACCTACAGCCAGAGCTGCAGGGGGGAATACTGAGGGTAGAAATGGGGAAAAGTCTGCACTGGAGTGGAACCTGGCTCACTCTTTTGCAGCAGGTATGTAAGCTATTCATGCCTTGGACAGCTTCTAATTCAGTGTTTGAACAATGCTTGGCATAACAAGGCCCAAATTTTTGAGTCTAAGGAGTAACAGCTGTGTTTTTAAAGGTATTAAGGTAGTGAAATCAATGAAAGGTGGTTAAATCACCTTTTAATTGGTCTCTTACCTCTTAATAAAAGATATTGGATACCTTTTTCTTTTGTAAAACATTTTCAGAGCATTTACTATATTATTTTTATTCTAACAAGTAAAGAGATTTTAAGGCCAGGTGGAAGTGTATAATAGGGGCAATGTGAGAGATGCTGGCCAAATGGGGAAAAATATCTCTAAAACTTGCTGGCTGTTTCATCTGCAGGAAAGAGGAATTGCAGGCTGATGGCAGCTGACAGGAGCCAGAGCTCAGGGATGTGGGATGTGAGTGTCCCAGGAGCCAAAATGTTCTTTGACATCTCTGGCAAAAAATGACCATCATTATTATGATCTCCTGCATAGCACAGATCATGGCACTTCAAATAGCGATCCCAGGATGAGACAGTGTCTTTTAAAAATGGACCAATTCTTGATTTAAGGAGGAAGAATGAGAATGTATTGTGTCCTTTGATAATCTGTTCCAGTGGTTAATTAATCTCACTGTCAAAAACATGTGTCTTTTTTTTTCTTGTTTGGATGTATGCTAATTTCAAACAGGTGTTTGGTTTTATTGTGCAATTAAAACACTAGAGAAATCTACAAGGCACTTTAGACAAATGAAAATTCTGAAATGCTTTTTTATTATAAAACTTTTCAATAGTATAATTATGATAAAACAGTTTTTCACCTCTCCCTCTAACTGGCTTGTAATGATTTTGGAAAGAATTTGGCACTTTAAAGCTATAATTAGGAGGTAAAGATGTAAGACATTTTTATTTCTATAAAATGAATTTAGCTTTAATTTTAGTTGTGAAAAAAAAAAGAAACATTTTAATTTAGTGTTTTTTACCATCTTAACTCTTATAAGAATACTCCTATAACATAAGGATTGTCTTCTGCAGTCAAAGTCAGACTGCATTAAGCGTGGGATAAACAACTCTGAACAAACCCCAAAACAAAATTATTCTCAGAGCCAAAGTGAACCTCACTTCTCAAAGAATGGGGAAAAAATGGAGCTACAACAGGGTAAGACCCATGTGCTCTTGTTGCACGGCCATTGCATCCCATTTCGCTGCCTGAACAGAGTCACTACACGTGCCTAACCCCCCTCCCTATGGCCCACAATACTGCTTTCTCCTACCACCTCTAACATCCTCCAGCACACCTGCAGCCACCCCACAGTCTGCCTTCCTTCTTGGAAGCACTTGGCAGCAGCACTGCTGCCTGCTCGTGCACACTGCCTGCAGCACGATGCGGCTGCATCCGGCACAGGGAAAAGAGGTAATTCACAGGGACATTGCCTAAGGATCAGAAGCAGTTGTGGAGATCAGCCACACCTGGTGGTGATGGTGGCGGTGGTTCAGACTAGAACCTGCACAAAGCTAGAGTAATGTGAGCCCACGTGATAGTAAATACATCTGCTGGCGGCAGTGTGGCATGGGATGCATTAGCCCCTGCCTTCTGCATGTTGTGGTTGGGGAGAGACTCACATTTGGTGTGCTGTTTGGTGTTTGTTTAGTACTATGGCATTTCTTGCCAAAGCTCTGCCTTATGTCCTCATATAGATAACTAGCAAATCTCATGTGAACGATCTGTGTGTATTTCCTCTCTTCTTCACATACATTATTAGCAATGAGAGTTTGTAACATCCCAGGGAAGAGCAGAATTTTCTTCTCTGGATTACAACCAGATCTTGATATACAAGGCACAGAGTTCTAACTCAGTATGATTTGCATAGCTCACTTCTTTCCTTGCAGTTCAGGAGGTAGAAGGGAACCAGCAACATGGGAAGCAATATGTCCTGCCGGGCCAGACATATTTCTTTTGTGAATCTAAGCAGCTCCTGTGGCAGATCAAATAAACTGAAATGCAAGCTCTTCAAGCAAACCATCAGGTGAAGATGTGACTTTAAGCTGGCCAGTAGGAAAAAATGATCAGGGAGGTCGCAAGTGAAATGTCAGGAAAGAGGCATACCATTTGGCATGTTAGTGAAGGTGCCTTGTGATTTTGGGTGCTTGCTTGAAATAGAATATGGGCCAGGCATCTTTGGATGGGCACAGGAGCTGCTTTTGGAAATATTAGCTGTGATGTCTCACACATGATGTAGTAACACCGTACTCAACAGGGCACTGGGGGTCATGACACAGTACAGAATTTGCACCTACAGTACATGCACAGAAGGGCCCATTGCTGCTTTTACACCTGTGTCAAGTGAGATCCTTTCCTAGAGTTAGGATGTTGACTTGCATAAAATTAGGACAAATAAGATCATGTACTGAATAGTTGTCATAAAAATCTTCAATAATTATAGTTTATATTAAGATATAAAAACATAAAGTGAAGTTTGTGTCACTGATTTCAAAGTTTGATGTTAGATATTTGTAATTGCAACTAAATCTGTAATAAACCAGGCTAAATGAGAATGAGATTTACAGAGGGTTAGTTTAAATGCTAATTTTTTCATTTATTGTTATTTTTATTTCCCAAAATGTTGTTGCATCCTACATTGCTCAGAAATTCATTTAATTTATTTTATAAAAGTATTATCTTGTTACTGTGAGATGTGCTTGTGAGTCACACTGCAGTGAGACAAACAATGTTATATTTGGCAGCCCAGCAGCACTGATGTAGCTATACAAAGGAGCTGTGTCCCAGGCAGTGCATGAATCTTTAACAAGGCTATCAGTACTCCACCTAGATGCTATAGTTATGGTCACATTAGGAATAACAGCTAAAACTGTGCAGATATGTGGTTTCCAAATCGTTACTGTTGATGCTTATGTACCAGATTTGGCAGAAAGAACGCAAATTGAATTTCAAATGTCCAACGTGGCAAAGCTGAGCTGTCAATTGAGAAAAAAAATGCTTTTACTTTGTAAAGCGAGCACATTTTTTTTTTAACTGAATTTATTCAAATTCTGCATTTTAAAATATAATATGTACACCTATAGTTGCAAACTCTAAAAGTAAGAATGTAAGAGGAAACTACGAATGCCTGCTGTGTTAAATGGCACAAGTTTCTTAGCGTGCACAATCTCAGTACCATTAGTCTCAATCCTTTTTAGTCTACCACACCAGAGAAGTGAGCTAGACAAAGTGAGTAAGTGAATTCTCCATCATTCACTTCTTTATGTTATTGTGAGGATCAATAAGTATGCATTCAAAGGAACTGAGGTTAAGCCACTCATTAATCCTGCCTCCTAGAGATTCTAAAATATGATTTTCTTTTCTTTGTGATCACCTTTAAAGCATGCAAAACGAAGTTTATGAAAAGTGGGAATAATATGGAAAAGAACTTGATGGAAGATAAAGCAAGAATTTGCACTGGGAAAACTCAGTGTTCATTGAATAGGTCTTCTTGCAATCTGCTGTTTGGTCACTTGTAGTTCTTTTTTCTTAGTAATATTTTTGCTCTGGAAACTGTTTTCTATCCCTGTTTAGTTTTCGTTTTTCCAATATACAAGTGCTGCTTCACATTCAGAAAGTATGTTCTTGAATGTAAACAGCATTTGGACAACATTTTCAATATAATAATTTGGAACGTCAACAAAGAAACTGTCAATGCATGAGACCAAATTCAATGAAAAGCTGCTTAGAACTGCCAGACAGCTCAGAATGGCTTTACTCATGCATCCCAATACTTTTACACCCTATAATTTTTATCTTCTTTTGTCTATCTTTTCAGTAAAGAGGGAATGACTGCCACTCAGGTTATACAGCAAGGTCCTCGAAACATCAAGGCATGTGACTGCTGCAATTCTTCTCTTTTGATCCCTGTAACCAAAATGTTTTACCTTGCAATACACATTGCCGTGCATTTATACTTTTCCACATGGAGTTTCTGAGTTGGGACTCACAGCAGCAGGTGCTCCGTCTGTTTGAACAGTACTGTACAGACTGGTTATCAGGAAGGTCTGCTTCTGTTTGATTTTGTGTTTATTTTGGCAAAACACCTTAAGTTAAAGTTTATTATTCTGAAATAACTTTAAAACTTGCTTGGGACTGAATGATTTAGGGTTTGTACAAACAGATATATATCTGTGCTGAAATATACCTCTGGCTTGGAAACAGGGTAATTACATATGCCTGAACCTACTTTGGAATATGAATAAGGAAAACTTGATTTGGTTTGCATCCATCTGGTTAGACTTGACATAAATTGTCATTCAGATCAGTGTCTACCCAGAATGACAGAAAAAGTGATGTAACTAACCCCAGTTCACTGTACAAAAGGATGTTCCAATATGACGAGAGGAAGGAAACATGCAGATGGGGCTATGGGGACAAGGTGACCCACCTTTCCAGCAGTAGTTTCCTCTAAAATCAACTGTAACATTTTAAAAATAAATGCATAACAGGCCTTAAAGAGAAATTATATTACTTTTTTTTTTTTTTTTTAATAAATGTTCTGGATTCTAACTTTCCTAGAGAAAGAATTTACATTTTATTTCTGTGAAAAGTTGGTGAATTTGTACAAAAGTCTAGTCACATACCCTGCATGAGTGATAGAGAAGTATATATAGAGCTTCTTGTCTAGGTAATTCATTGCAGTACCAACCTTATTCTGCAATGTTAATGGGATACTGTACAAGATTCCACAGTATAGGAAACCACTCTTAAATCCATTCGTCTCCTTTCCATCAGAACCACAGGAAGAGAAAGACAATGGCAGGATGGATTTTATGTCTATTCAGTCACATTTTGTACACAAAGAGGGTACCAACATATTGTTAGTCTTGCTCTTTATTAATTGCTTCACTGGCTATTGACTCAAGCTCAAGTGGTATATTTTTTAAAAGCATTAATAATCTCTTTGTGTTCCAGGCCAGTGTTCCTCTATCTTTTCAGGATGATGGCTCTTATTTCAAGTCAATATTACAACCATCCTTCCTACATTTATTGTAGAGTTAGAATAAAAAATGTTTACACACGATATCAGGGATGAGCTGCTTTAATCCAGTGTGTTTTGAAAGAATGACTCTGTCCATGTCTAAGAATAAACCATAAATAACATGTCTTAGGCTTCCACACCCTGGCTGCCCCAGACTGGGGCATGACGCATTCCTGAGGAGGTGTCCAGCTTCCCTATCCACATGGCAGGACAAGGCAGATGCCATGCCCCCAGCTCTTATCCCTGCTGAGACAAAAGAATAGATTTGCACCCACGATGGAGAGCTAGGAAGCACTATGCAGTTCAGCATTTTGATTCTAGCCAGAAGTCATTGGTCTTTTAAAGGTGAAGTCCTATAGGGACTGAAATAGCAGGGAAGGATCATTTGTGGTGGTTGAACGGAGCAGACCTCAGGTACCTTGAATGTTTTGACCCCCTGAGTTATTCTGGGACTCCTTTTCTTTGACATGGATGGTAGTCATATTTCCAGCTCTTTGCAACTCCCCTAATTTTGCAGTCAGTAATGAAGTATCATAGGGTAATGATGATCCTGCTTCTCCTGGCAGATGGTGGCTGCTGGCTGAGGAGGTGTCTGATATCCGATTCTGCAGATCTCCCCCTACTCACAGAGCCCAGCATTTTCTTTGGAAGCCACACACACATGTAGGCTCAGTCATGACCAGAGTACTTATTACATTGCACCTTAGACTTCATTTGGCCTTTTTATTTTGTGGAATCCCATAAATTCTCCTCCTCCAAGCCAATACTTGGCAAACCAGGATGTTTTTCTGTACTTGAATCCTTCTCTCTTTTAAGCCATTACAGGGCAATTCAGTCAGCCTTTTAAAAGCACAGTAGCATTAATTCATCACAAAAGCATATCAGAGTAGAAACAGCTTTCCATACTTGAAATAATGGGCAGCTAATGCTGCTGTGTTGTATGAAAACTCCGATCACAAAGCTGAAGAGACTATAGACACTGCTGTCTGTGCAAGAAGGCTGTTGGGTCCAGCTAGGCCTTCTGATTCTGATTTGCAGAGGGACCTGGACAGGTTGGATTGGTGGGCAGAGGCCAATTGGATGAGGTTCAACAGGCTAAGTGCCGGATCCTGCACTTTGGCCATAACAACCCCATGCAGTGCTACAGGCTTGGGGCAGAGTGTCTGGAAAGCTGTGCAGAGGAAAAGGATCAGGGGGGGTTGGTCGATGCTCACCTGAACATGAGCCAGCAGTATGCCCAGGTGGCCAAGAAGGCCAACAGCATCCTGGCTTGTATCAGGGAGGTGATCGTCCCCCCTGTACTCTGCTCTGGTGAGGCCGCACCTCGAGTACTGTGTTCAGCTTTGGGCCCCTCACTACAAGAAGGACATCGAGGCCCTGGAGTGTGTCCAGAGAAGGGCTGCAAAGCTGGTGAAGGGCCTGGAGCACAAGTCCTGTGAGGGGTGGTTGAGGGCACTGGGGTTGTTTAGTCTGGAGAAGAGGGGGCTCAGGGAAGACCATTTTGCTTTCTACAGCTACCTGAAAGGAAGTTGTGGGGAGCTGGGGGTTGGCCTCTTCTCACAGATAACTAGTGATAGAACTAGAGGGAATGGCATCAAGTTGTGCCAGGGGAGGTTTAGGTTGGAAATGAGGAGACATTTCTTCCCCAAAAAAGCAGTCAGGCATTGGAATGGGTTGCCAAGGTTGATGGTGGAGTCACCGTCCCTGGGGATGTTCAAGGAAAGGCTGGACGTGGTGCTTAGGGATATGGTCTAGTGGGTGACATTGGTGGTAGGGGGATGGTTGGACCAGATGATCTTGGAGGTCTTTTCCCACCTTAATGATTCTATGACTCTATGAAATTGAAGTTCTTGGAAATCTTCTGTTTATTATTTTTAATTTCCTAGTCACAATCTAACTGGGGAAGAAACCTTTGCTAAAGGTGCTCTATGAATAAAAGGGGCATAGAATGAGCAACTATTATATGTGATTTCCTCACTCACATGGAAACCCCTATAACTCACTAATGAGATCACCACTTGTGAGTTACTAATGTCTCTTATTGGAAATAGGTTAGTCATATTTTAGGGTGAATTTAATGTATCCTCAATTCATGTACATTAGCATTTCATGTGTACATTACTGTGTTTATGGTCCAGTTCTTTATTTTGTTGCATTACAATTTTAAATATTCTGAAGGTCTTTTGGATACAGAAAATATGTCATCATAAGGCTAAAATTTACTGATTAAACACCCTTAAAGATTACTGAAAAATAAAAGTAATTATTTTAATTGTATTTTTTTCACCGTTGCTTTCAAATGCTTTTATCAGCTAATGTGAAGAGGCCTATCAAAAGGAAAAAAAAAATCATATATCTAATTTTATTTTGCTTTTCTAAAATCCCCTAGAGATGTAATGCAAACTGCAGCTTGGCTGATGTTTTCCAGAATGTGTTATGCTCTGACATGGCAACTATGCAAACTCTGTTGAAATAATACACTGCATACTGGTTTCAGACAAGCAATTTTCTGTAGCGTACAATTCTATTTTATTTTTTGGGACTCCATTCCTCAGTATGTACTTGTTACAGACAGTAAGAAATTCAGGAAGGGATTTTTTCAATACTTTTTGCTTCATCTAATACAACAAAATTTTCATGCAAAAACATAATAACAATGTAACATTATATCATGAACTTTAGTTGGTGTTTCTGCACAGAAGATAACAATCATGAGGGAAATGTGACCTACCCACTTCAAGTGATTTTATCTGTCTTTTGACCCACTGCTATTTCACGGGCAGAAAATAAGTCTGAGTACAAATATTGCACATGAATCTGTACTTTTCCTTATCTTGGGAACACTGATATACTTTTTCACTGTATCTGAATTTGTTTTACACAGTACCATATTAGGTTTCCCTTACAGAGAGTAATACAGTGCTAAACTAAACATCTGACTTGATAAAAACTGGAATCACCTTCAAAGTCACACCCTATGCATCATGTTTCCAATTTAAGGTAGACGTTTGAAGTACTCTGATTCCTGGGTTAAATGTTCCTGAATACAAGTGAAACCTGTGTTACAGAATCGAAGACTATTTAAACACATTGTGAGCACAGTACTGCAAATGTACCTTTAGAGGCTTGCAAACTCTAACATTTCTGTCTGAGAGGCCAAGATAAGGAGTGCTTACTGCAGTTTCTAAAGGCAGTAGGTGGTAAATAAAGGCAAATACCCAGCAGTCAAAGATTGATTGCAATGGGTGTTTTGAAAGGTCAGAAACTTACCCTCCTGATGAGGAAGCACCTATTTTTGCCTAGGTGAAGGCCCACAGAGATAGAAGATTATATTCTACCCCACAGAAATGCCACCTGAAAAATTACAGCAGACTGATAGAAACAAGCGACGCCATCACACCTGAGTCCTTTGGACATATCAGGATGTAAACAGTAAGGGACAACTTAGTAAAATATGTTGGTGTATAAATTGTTTTGAGATAGTTGAATCCATGATGATAGGATTTTGGATGTGGTTTGTCCATGCCCTAGATGCAGATGACAGGTTAGGTGTGATAGATATGTGAGAGCATCCCTTCCCAGCACTAGCTTGGGGGGTCAGGAAGGGTTTGACTCCTTTTCATGTGGCTCAGAGGTAGAATGAACAAACCTAGCTGAGTCCAAGGATAATGAGCTCATGCAAATATTTCAGGCATTTTCAGAGCTGGGAACAATAAGAAACATCATAGCAAAACCCAGCTGATACCCCTGGAATCAAACTGGCTCCTGACAGATTTCTTTGCCTTGGTCTGGAAGAACCTGAACTGATTCCATGTTGCTCCACTAATTCTCCTCTCTCTCCACAGCCCAAAACTGAACACAGTACTTGAGGTGCAGCCTCACCAGAGCTGAGTATAGGGGGTGATCACATCAGTCCTGCTGGCTACACTATTCCTGATACAAGCCAGGATGCTGTTGGCCTTCTTGGCCACCTGGTCACACTGCCAGCTCATGTTCAGGTGAGCATCGACCAAAATCCTTTTCCTCTGCACAACTTTTCAGCCACTCTTCCCCCAGACACTCTGCCCTAAATTTCTTTGATTGTATAAGTTCTTCTTACTATAATGAAAATTTGTCGATACTAAAGTAAGAAAACTGAACCCCATCAACAACCAAACACCAACAAACATCCCAAAATCCCAAACCCTTGTAATTTTTAAGTGACCATAGAATCATGGAATGGTCTGAGTTGGGAAGCACCTTGAAGATCATCTATTCCAACTCCCTTATACATGGGCAGGGACACTTTCCACTAGACCAGGTTGCTCGAAGCCCCATCCAACCTGACTTTGAACACTTCCAGGGAAGGGGTATCCACAACTTCTCTGGACAACCTGTTCCAGAGCCTCACCAACCTTATAGTGAAGAATTTCTTCCTTATATCTAATGCAAACCTGCCTTCTTTTTTCTTTTTTCTTTTTTCTTTTTTCTTTTTTCTTTTTTCTTTTTTCTTTTTTCTTTTTTCTTTTTTCTTTTTTCTTTTTTCTTTTTTTTTTTCTTTTTTTTTTTTCTTTTTTCTTTTCTTTTCTTTTTTCTTTTTTCTTTTTTCTTTTTTTTTTTTCTTTTTTCTTTTTTCTTTTTTCTTTTTTCTTTTTTCTTTTTTCTTTTTTCTTTTTTCTTTTTCTTACCTATTGTCCTCTCAATAGATAGATAAATAGAAAATATACTGTAGAAATCACTTTGTAAGGAAAACTCATTTGATGAGGACAAAAGCAACATGTCTGCGTAATGTCTCTGCAAGCTTTTTCACTATCAAGGTTTCAACTGCAAAGATAGACAAATATGACACTAAGACTAGGGTGTGAATCTACAGTATCAGTATTTTGGCAAAACTGAAATATAGATACAGATATAGATATATGTACTAAAAATATTATCCAATCAACAAAATCAAATAAATAATTAGATCTATTATTACTTTGGATTGAAGAACAGGACAAACATCTAGAAATACCTGGGAAGAGTTAGGGCTGTGAAAATACCTCTTAGCTGTCCCCCAGCTATGCTGAGTAAGGGCTCCTGGGTACAGCTAACATAAAAGTTGAGTTGACAACTAACAAGATGCTGAGAGATACTCCATTAGCTTACTCATCCGATTAACATCTGAAGTTGATTTTTTTCCCTCTAGGTTTAGTGGAAATATTTGCAAACAACAAAAAAGGGGACATAGTTTTGTGGTTTTTTTTTCTATATATGTTCATTCCATTACATTTTTGTGCCATGAAAAGCACTAAATGAGACCAATCAAATGTGGAAACTTCATACTGTTTTAATAGAATCAAAATGGAATCAAGAGCTGAATTAACATTTTTGGTACAAATCGGAGCAAGAGACTTCAACAAACAGTGAAATTCTTTTTGGAAAGATTCAGTTTTTGAAGACTGTTCATGTTCTGTATTTCATTGTTCTAAGATTTTCTAAAAAATGTCAGGGTACTTTTTTGAATATAAGCTGGGACAATTTTTCTTCAAATACAGTTTTTATTTTACTAATAACACCAATAGTATTAATATTCTCAAACCATTTTCACTACATGAATATATTGTTTTCCCTGAGTGTGAATACTAAAAAAATCTATGGTGTTTTGATAATGTTTAAACTTGAAATGCAGAGAAACATTTCACAATAAATCTCACATTACACCCTCAACAGGCAGGATACGGTTCGTGCTAGCTTACTCTACTCTTAATGGAGGCAAATGCTTTCTCCATGCAGTCCCTCTTCTCACATATCTGTCTTAAAAATAACAGCAATAAAGACGTGATATGCCGGTAACACTCATTAGGCCAGACCTGGAGCAATTCATACTGTGAGTTTCTAGATATTATGAAGTAATCTAAAATTCTGACACTAAGTAACACTCACGATAGCCTCATCAAACTTGTATCTAAAATGTCCCACTAGAAGAACCGATGTGATTCGCTGGCTGATTCCCATCCTGATGGGCAATGTGCAAGCCATTCTGGTCAGTGAAAAAGATTGCTCAGCTTCAAGGAATATGTCTGGCTGTTTATATTCCATATTTTCCAGGAATGGAAAGCTTTTTTGCTTGATGAAGAAATTGATTCTGAAGTGGAAAAAAAATATAAAAATACACACCTGCTTTCTGAATGCCACTTTATATGAACAGTCTGGCACATTTTTTAAAATTTTAGCACATTTTCTGCAATACAGCATATACTACAGGGAAGGTAACATCCTTTTTCATATATAATCAATACTGTACCAACCTAGTTCAAAGGCAAGTCAGGCTAACAATACTTTGAGATGGCTGGCACATTATGCATTCTGAAAATTCTAATTTTATGTAAATTTGGGAAATGTATGCATGTGCCAGAGTTGCTCTTTGTTCATGCACTGTTTTAGCATGTCTAAGTAGGAGAGGCTGCCATACAACATGGGTTACAAAACAGCAGATGGGGGTGATTTAGTCTCTGAGGAACTCTAATTTCCTCTGAAAAAGTACTCAGGTTTGTTATTTTATTACTGTGGGGAAATATATATTTTTAAATATATTAACAGTTAGTGCTTGTCTAGTTGGAAAATATCTCAGAATATCTTTAAGAAATAGTTCTCTGTGTGGACACTTAATTCCTCCATAGGAGTCCACTGTGAAAATGGATTAAGTTAAACTGGAAAAAAAAAAAAAAAGATGTCTTAGTGTTGAAGAGCATCTACACAGACAGAACACAGCAGTTATTGTGCTTGAAATTCATTCCCTGTTGTATTTTGTTGTAGCTTCCCCATACAGACAGACCCACACTTTATTACCTATATATGGACTAATGTTATGAAATGCTTCTATGTCTTTCTGCATTTACTGATAAAATTCTGTGGTGAAGACTGATTAGGGGTGACAAAACTTTGCAGTCAGAGGTTGAATAGTGCATCCCTGAAATACTTATTTTATGCAGATTTAGAAAATAAATACATTTACAATGGTTTTCTCTTTGTTCTGCCACTGTTCTGGCATGTCAGATTAGTGGTAGATGCCACACAGCAGGAGCTAGGAAATTCTGTCTGAAAAAGAGATGAGGTTTAGAGCCATTTTAGTTCCTGTCAAGACCAGAGTTCTCAAGCAAAGGGACACAGATTTAATACTGTTGTAATCAGGATATTTTCAGCATTTAAAGGGTTCATGTTTGTGTTGTCAGATTATTTGCTGGAGTTTCAAACCCAAGCAAGTGTGTGCGTGTGGTGGGGGTGTAGGAAGAAAGGCAGCTTGTATTCACCGTGCTTTTTTCTACTACTTCAGCCTCAAGAAGATATAAGACTAGAACAACTTTGATGTAGCATGTCAAATTGATATTCCTGAAATCTTCATTTTGGTTATCATCTTTCAGATATGAAATGCAAAGTTGGCTCTAAGTCTTACTGGTGCTTGGATGAGGTCAACATACACAGAGCCTGATCCACCCCTCATTGGAGTTGGTGCTAAAGTTCCCACTGCTGTTAACTGCACAGAATCAGGATAGTTATCCTAAACTTCTGGTGTTTTGGAAAAGTGTGGTTAGATTATGGTGTCTGCAATCTATGGCTTTTCTACAACATCAAGATTTATTTGCCTGTAGAAATACCGTATTCAACTGAAAATCCATGGTTCGTCTGAGATTTTTTAACAAAAAAGTAGGTAACAGTAATCTGAAGAATCTATTACATTTATTTCAAAAATACTGGTTGCAGTACATCCCCCCCCCCCAACAAAAAAAAATAAAAAATAAAAAAAGAAGCTAAATATTGTCCAGGGAACAATCACAAAATTCTCTGTGGTGATGATGAACCTTTAGTGATTAAAGACCCAATTACCATTCTGTTCAACTATGAAGAAATAAGTAAGCACACATTAGATCAGAGAGAGAGGGAGAGAGATTCAGCTTGTGGGTTGGGATATGGAAGTCTTTTCATTTTTATTTTTCATTGGAGAAGATTCTGTACCATCCTGTTTATCACTCCGTATAAATCATATCACAAATTTGAAATGTGAAGCTTGCTGTTGTTGGCATTTGAGCCTGATGTAAAAATGTTTTTTCGCTTTACCTGTGAAGTATACAACTTCTATTGAATGTCCTTAGAACAGTCTTTTTGGTAGACTCTGACCGTTTCACGCTGAGAAGTCTGGGTTCAGGTGTACAGGTAAACTAAATATTGTTAACATTCACTAGACCGCTTTCTCACCCATGAAGTTGGAGTTTCAAGTAGTACCTGTCAAATTACCAGTGGGAGAGCATATGGAATAGCCTGAGTGTTCTTTCACAATTGTGTAGGCGTGTGCTTGAAATGAAAGGGGTGCAGAAGCTTTACTTGCCTAGTGGTGGCAGAAGCAACCCCTCAACCTGCCTCATAAGTATAAGCACAATCTGCCCCATGACCTTTTCACTAACTAGATCTTTCATGACACTTCAAATGCTAGTTTGCATAGTAACCAAATTGTTCTTTTGTATTTTCACAGTTGACATAGTCTTGAGTTTTGGATCCAGTCTTTTGTCCAGACCTGGCAAGTTTACCAGTGTTTAACCTCACTGTGTAGCTTTGCATGACTAAATATTGTCAACATGTTCAAAGGAACTGGGCTTCACATTAATTCAGGAACATGCATGACCCAAGTAGGCTCTGGAGAGCAGAACATCTGATTTTCCAGACTATGTGATTATATATAAATCCAAAATACATATCCTAGAACATAGAGGCAACATATAAAGCTAGTATATTGATATGACTGAAGCAACATAAGTATAGATAACCTTCCCATTTTAATAAAATATTTAGTTCCACTCAAACTGCTTATATTTATAGTTAGTAGAAAATAAATAGAATTTTATCTTGATATTTATATTTATCAACCTCTTATATTAGCCATATATGTATATATTTTTTTTTCCTTTGCATTTCTTTTTTCCCATGTATTAGAATTACATTTGAGCACTTATTGTGTCAGGCTACATCTACAGCTCACCTCTTTCCTTGATCCACTTATGAAGGGTGCATCCTTCAGTGATAAAACTCAGTGCAGGTTTGTCTTTGATATTTCAGCTCTCATAGTCATGTCCAGCCTCAAAGATTTATACCGCATGTGCTATTGATGTAATAACATTTGTATTTTTTTTTAATGTTTTCACTTAAAACTGCAGTGTACCCTCAGCAGGGTTTAGCTGATGCTTTATACTGCAATTGCACACTTGAAAACTGAGATTTTGAGGAGACGGACTGAGAGTTTTTGTACCCAGCACCAAAACTTGCTGCATTCAAGCTCTGCTTGTCTTCTCAGATGAAAACTGCAAAGAAGGGGTGACGGGAATATGTGGGTGTAATTGTATAATTAGGTGCATACTGCTGTATTTTAGCATATACTGTCCCCTGCTGGGAATAATCATATTACTGCTAAAAGTAGTTTTTAAGTACAAGTATGTGTTCATCCTCCATTCAGAAAGGTAGGCTGATAAAGCCTTCCTTGCTTTTCTCTCTCAGACAAAGGTACAGCCGCCCTGCCCCTTCTCTCGATCACCACCATGCCAAGAATGCAAGCATTTCCCTTTGCTGAGGATTTCAGCCCTTCAGAGGGGATTGCTGTAGGCAGGATGCACTGTAGGTGCTCCTTCAGGTGGGAAATGTCATAGTTTGACGCTTCTGTAGGATGGGGTGCCATGTCTGACCTCTGGGCTGGTTGCTCTAGGGAAAATCTCATGGTGTCAGTGATTGCCTGCTGGCTGCTCCACACAGCCCTCACTGAGCTTCAGAACCATTTTATTTTTCCAGAAGATGCCAAATGGAAAGGAGGACTCTCAGCAACCAATCCTTGTTTTATTGGAGAAATGAAAGATGAATGACACTGGAAGTTCCTGGCCAATAGCCTGTGAGGTTATTTCAGTGTCCACGTTCTCTGTAGCTACACATCAATGCAGTCCTTCAGTGAACAAGACTGGTGTCATTGATATAAAGCTGACACTGTGGAATCAGCTGGAGTTTTTTGTACTGCATGATTTTGTCCAGGCTCCTCCTTTTATTTCTCTTTAAAGTTTCACTCAGATCTATGCACTAGGTAAATTTGTGCCATTAATTTCTACCTTGCAGAGACAACATGAGGAGTTTGAGGGACTGAAGACCCTCAGTCAGTGAAGGACCCATCCTTCATTGACTAGTTTTCCACTTTGAAGGCTGAATTTCTAACACCCATGTGACATTTTATATAAAACTTAGGAATGCATCAAACACAATGACTGTCTGCTAAAGGTCTTAAAAAAATATGCATATTTTGAAAGTCAAGCAGCCTGTGTGTGATTTTCAGTAACCAAGAATGATTTTTGTTAGCTGCATTTTATGTTGATGTCCCTCTGTTTGTTAATTACCATTTTGTTTTATCTTTCTCAGCAGCTGTTTGTCTTCACTTTTAGAGGGTAAGCTGTATCACGGACTCAATGTGCTACCAAATATTTGTTTTTCTTGGAATCTCAGAACTGAGTGTTTTGGATAAGAGCATTTTTCACTGTGAACTTCTCTGTTCAGATTTTTTTTTCAACACGTTGTGTAGCTAATATTAATAAAACTATAAAATAATGTCAGTAGGAATCCTCAGTATTATCTATTCCCTTGCTTAGAAATATAGTCATAAATGAGAAAAAAAATAGATGCTCTGTAAGACTGTCCTTATGGCAACTCAATTTATTAGACAAAATATCCATTCAAAACATATTTCTATTATTTAACTAAAATTTATTTTTTATTTTTTATTTTTCATTCTCTAAAATATTAAGGTTTGATATAAATGATTTCAACATCCACCACGTTCACAGGAGAAATGTGAACCACAGATAACTGCTTCACAGAGCTGATGGCTTCAGTGCTGTATCCTTAATTTACTGGTGCTTACCCACCTTGCTCTCAGCTCCACTTGTGAGAAAACTACAAGCTAGAAGTGTAATTTTTGAAACTAAAAATCTAAGTTAAATTCACAAAGGAAAGTGGGCTTTGTGTAACATAGGGCACAGCCACATGAGACGTGGGACCAGGCTGAGCTCCTGTCCCTACTCAATGCTGCTGGAAAGGGGCCAGATCCAGGCTGAAACCTCTATTGCAAAGGTGACACTGTCCCCATGTTAATAAACTGAAAGGGAGGTCATATTAGTGTGGGTGCTTTGCTTTTTTATGTTCTGGAGTTGGTTCATTCTGGGAGAAGTGTTGAAGTTTCACTATAAAATACCCTAGGCCCTGGTGTTGAAGTGTTCTCCTAGAAAGTCAGAGATGTCAGTACAAGTTTCTTCAACAATGAGCTAAAAGCTCCTGTTCTACAGCCCCCAGCACAGTCACAGGATTTGCTGAATTGAGGAGAAACTGTGAAATCTAATGAAAGCAAATTTCTCTTCCCATTTCCCCCAGCTATGTTTAATAAAAGGCTGACATAGGGACCAAACACAAGAAGAGAGTCCAGGCTGATTATCAATGTTAGGAAATGTTTTCTGTGGGATTTTTGAGTGGATTTAGGATGCTGGGGTAAGCTCCTCAAGTTTGGTACCATACGAACTTCACTGGTGAAAGTGACGGATATCTACAATATCTCAAAATATAATCCCAAGCCCCTTCACCCTACATCCCCTACAGTCTGTGTTTCTGTGTTGCTTGGACAAAAAGAAAAAAGAAAAAAAAAAAGTATTTTTGTCAGAATAGGTAGTTTGGTGTCTAAATCTTGTGATGAATTTTGTATAGAGCTATCCTATATTCCCACAATATGTAGACATGGTATTTCATTCTTGATTTACATGCTCCCCGGGTTGGTCCCTAACATACAGGATAGGGTACTCAAACACCTACAAAATTAAGAGTTAATTGAGTTGAAGTTTTGAAGATGTAAGCTGGAATTTAGGGTATAAATTGTAAGTTCAGCAAAATGGACATCTTTTCTGGTAGTAACAAGGTGCAATAAATCTATAATTCTTGAAAACCCACTCTTAAGAGAAGCAGGCTGTGGGTAGCAAGAAAATACCTTTGCTATCATTTAGTGATATTGAAATATTAGGACAAACTTCAAAAGTATAGTCAGAAGCTAGATACTTAGCCGTCACTTGAGGCCTTACAGCCCTTTTCTTTTGATGAGCAATTGTCTTTAGGACAGCCAAGAGACTGGGTCTCCCTCACAGCAAATGCTCAGGATTTAGGCAGAGGACAAGAGAGGCAACATGAGGTGAGTCATTTCTATATCCCAGCTGCCTAACCTCTTTATTTCTATTGCAAGTGAAAATGTCTGTCTGAGAGAGCCATGGCAAGCACTGTCTAGGATTTGGTTGGTGACTTACAACAGGAGAGTTGACACTGTTCTGTCCTGCTTGACTTTCCCTGTTGAAGTCAAAGCTTAAAGAAAGCATGTGTTTTTTTTACATCTATTCTGAACCTACAGCTTTTTGAAGAAAAAAATGCCAACATGAAATAATAGAAAAAATGTTTCCTTTGCAGTAGTTTTGTTTTGATTTAAACTAGACCAGAAAGCATGAGAAATCAGTTATAGGAGAGGTATCACACCATAGCTACTCTCTTGTGCTGCTCTTACTGAATATTTTTATCAAGAAATGTCTGCTATGTTTAGTTGTTCACAGCAACACCTCTCAATCTTAATCTTACGCTATAAAATAACGCTGATGTCTGTCTTCCTAAGCACTGTATTGATTAATACAATGACATCTATATAATTAAATACGCAGAAGGGTGTTTTAAATTAAGTTTAAAAACATTTTGAGTTGCGGTAATTCAACCAAATTCACTATGTAAACAATATCAAACCATCTTTACAAGGTAATTATTTTGATATTGAAACCGTACACTCTGAACCTTTTGTCTCTCAGTACAACATGCAGCAGTGGCATTATGCTCATGTTCTTCCATTGCCACGTGTATGGCAGAGGTTGATGAGTTGCAGAAACTGTTGAGGTTGTCAGAAAAAAATCAGCTTTGCTCTGGGGTTCATGTTGACTTAATAGAAAGAAATAATTTTAAATTGTTTTTTATTTATGTTCAGGTCAATAAAAATCCAGAGAGGAAACAAATGGCTCTCAGAGTAACTGGAGTTTTTCTCCTGGTTTGGATAAGCATATGTTTGTATAAACCATCTGAATTATCTGAACTTCTTTGTCGTGTATATTAGGACAGAAACTATAAAAGTATGGTTTTCCGTAGGGAAATTTATCACTTTTGCCCTTTTTCAGAGCTGAATAGAAAATATATGTCATGCTGTGTTATCTGGAGGGTTAAAAAGAAATACTCTTATTTACCCTAATAAAGATTTCAGCTTACACTTATTTCATGGGTGAACAGTGATGCCAAGCCAGTCTTTTCAGTCATCTCTTAAAAACAATACATACAGAAATAGTCACTGGATTAAAAAATTAATGCTTATATCAGAGAAAAATAATGTATTTGTGTACATAGATATATTAGGCTTTGTAAGAATGTAATACTTCCAGATGTGGCCAGTTCTAATTATTAGTTTTACAGAAAGTCAACTATACTTTGCAAAGTATGGAATCTTAATGAAGCTAGATAAAACTTCATTGGATCCAGCACATTTTGGCTCATATTGAGCTGTCTGATTTAGGTCTTGCAGGGTGCAGTGCTACCTTGCTTGGTGAGCTGAATAATTATTTATGTCTCAGTGAACACTAATATCACCCCTTATCTAACTTTACTCAGGCTGTCAAGTTAGCTGTTCCTTAAGGGATCGTTCTGCAGGACAATGTTGTCCCACATAGTGGGTCAGGGTCCAGCTGCCCTTTTCTCATTCTGTGGGGATGGCTCGAAAGTGCTGGAACAATGGTTTTACACCACATTGATTTTATAATCCCTAATCTAATGTCTCCAGGGGGGACTATAATTTTATGTAACAGGCATAAAACGAAGAGATAAATGTTAAAGTTCCAAATGAAAATGAAGGCATCAAGGACCCACAGAGGATCTCTGTATTTATTTTCAGGATAGTGATTCATGCTAGTTAGGTAAATTATTTTTGAAAAAGCATGTTTCTCAGAATGGTGCAGTACAAATAATGTATGTAGGATGGTGCCAAGGTTTGTCAAGTTGCTAAATTGAACCCCCATTGATTCCACATTAATCGAGTTTATATAATTTAGTGATGCTGTGCAGTAGGCCTTTATGAAAGAGTATTTATACCTAAGGTATGCACTGAGGCAGTGAGGCATAAGGCTGAATTTATGCTATTTAGCATCACATACTCCTACAGATATAGTCTAGAGAGTCTTATTTTGACTTAGACTGCAAAATTATTAAAGATGAAGAAAATTATCTGAAGTGTCAATTCATAAAACACTCCTGGCTTTTGTCTACAACTCCACAGTTGTTTCAGTGTACAGAAATAGTGGATGTTTCTGTTTTGTATTGGAAGCATGCACAACTCCAATAAAAGGCCTGGATGAGAATAAAATTATGATTTTAATAGTAATAACAATGAACTTTAAAAAGTGGACACTGAACTCTGTAAAAACAGCATTACAATCATTTTTCCAATTTTTGGAAATTCTCTTAAATTCCTGCTCCTGTCCTCTGGTATCCTTATAGCATTTCCAGCATGATGCAGTCTGCAGGTTAATAAACAGCCTTTCTTCTCCATTATCCAAGTCACTTATGAAAATACTGAAAAGTAACAAAACAAGACAGACCCCTGCGGAAGCCCACTCTGAGGGTCCTCTTAGTCCTGACAGTGAACCACTAATAAGTACTCTCTGAGTATAGTTTTTCACTCTTCACATAGCAGTTCCAAGAAAATAATATTCTCCTGTCTGTCTTTTAAGATTGTTATGTGAGGTAAGTTTCAAAAAGCTGTGCTAAAGTCAAGATATATGACACCTGCTCTTCTCTGCCATACCCTGTTTTTTTGTGCTGTCATACAGGGCAATTAGGATGGGTTGATTTGATTTGCTTTTGACAAATCCATACTAGCTGTTACTGACCTTAATTTTTTTCAGAAGTTTACTCATCATTTGGTTCCATATTTGTGCCTACAACTTTTTTATTCCCTAAAGGAAAACTAATAGTTTCTTACTAATCTTCTAACTTCACAACTTCCTTGCCTTCTTTTTAAAGATGGTCACTACAGCTGTAATCTTCTAGTCTTCTGGGACTTCCCTTGGGTTCTGAAAGTTTCCAGAAATAACAGCTCTACTGTTGTTTCATCTGGTACTCTCAAGTGTATGAATTTTATTTGGCTCATCTGGTTGGAAAATACTGAACATATCCACATATCCTCTAACTTCACCTTTTGAGGAGTAAATGCACCACTGCCCTAGTTTGCAGCTCTCACTAACTTTTGGCATTTCCTGTCCTCATAACAGGGATGTCAAAGGGGAATATTTGCTCGCATTTTGGACAGTCTAGCATGTGGTCCAGTGTATTAGTTTAGATCATAAATTAAGGTAAGCTTGCGCTGTCGTCATTCAGGACAGTAAACTACAGTGTCTGAGGTTTGGAACATGCACCTATTTCTTTCTAAATGACTATGGGGTAGTTAATTTTGGTAAAAGAGTAGGCAGACAGTAGGGGGAAGAAACATATTCAATTGCTTCCTTCAGTGCTTGGGGCAGAATGATGCCACAAAGCAGAACTGCAGGCTTCAAGTGATCAGGTGAACTAGAAGATGTAGTTCAGCAGGTTTGTTTTTCTGTTGCAAACTCCAAAAAAAAAGAGAACTTTTTTAAATTATTTTTTCTAATATTTCTCCTGTATTGTGGTATTTGGCGTTTTTGTATGCATGTTCATGTCATTGAGCCTGCAGAATTATAGAGGCTGCAGTTGTTGGCATGGACCTGTCCCAGGCTCTGCCTCAGAACTGCTGGCTGAAAAACTGTGTTTGAACTAGGAAATCCAAATTCAGGAAACTCAGAGTCTATGCTCTGAACTAGTGCAAGTTTCATTGTCCTTTTGTACTTCAGTTCCCCAGCTGCAAAGTGAAGGTACTGATACTTTGCCTCCTTTTAATGTCTAAGATCTACAGATAAAATTATCATATAAGACAAGTCTGTGCAGACTATTTGGCTAGAAGCTTATTTTGCTCTTCTGTTGGATCTATATCTTGTATGATTGCCTGAGACTCAGCTGATCCCTCTGATTTTAGTGTATTACTATCTTGGTTTAACATTCGGAAGTCCTGAACCTTGCCGTTCTTTATAAGTACATTTAAAGAAATTTATATTGTAAACCTATATATCCATACCTTTTACCTGCAATGCAGTCACAGATTGAGCATACTAACATGAAAATGGCTAGTTGAGCATAAAAGATGAACGAGCAAGAAAAAAAAATCAAATATTTTCTTAAATATTTAAATCTGAGGAGATTTGAGAATTAAAAGAAAAAATAATTTCTGAAAGAGCATTGAACATTTCTTGACATTGAACTTTGTAGCTATCAGGAGTGGCAATGGAGTAAAACAGTTAACTGGCATCCTTTCATCCTCACAGTAAGAGAAACTGTTATGCTTTGTATGGAACAGCTAAGTGCTCATCAGACAAATGAGAGAATGATACTTGGTGGACACACAGCTCCCTGATGAAGTCCAGCCACAGCAGGCCCAGGAACACATCCACAGAAATTGAGCAAAGATGATGCTCTTATGTTTGAGCTGTAGTACAGAGCCTGGTCTCTGACTAGTTTTGTCCTCTTTGGGCATGTGCAACGTGGATGTCTGCAGCTACATGCATATTGATGCCCCCCAAAAAAAAAAAAAAAAAAAAAGTCCGCCCCCCCCCCAAAAAAAAGGCCAAAGGGTCCATGTTGATTACTCAGCCTAACGGCTGAAGTCTAAGCTTAAAATATCTCCCAAAATTCCTCCATGAGGCTCATGGTTGTTCACTATCTGCACATCTTTTATTGAATGTTAATGGCTTTTCAGAGTCAGCCTGAAGACTCTGAACAGGCTCTGAACATTTGAAGGAGTTTCCACAAAGAAACAGTTTTCCTTTCCTATTTTCTCTGTTTTCAGAAGATGCTACAGGATCATTGAACAACACAGCTTAATGAGGAACTAATTCTTCTTGCAAATCTACCAGCTGTGGTGTAACCTCAGCTAATGACTCAGGAATATCCAGTCCTGCTAAAAATACCCAGTGGTGGAGATTTTGCTTCGTAAATTCTTTTCCTTTGTAAGAGGTGAAAGGCAGGTGCTTTTAAGACCACCATTTCTGATGTGCTCAAGATTCCTGGTAACAAACAGGAAGTGTCTACATTCTAGCAACCTCTCATGGAAGTTCTAAACTCTGTAATTCTCTCTGGTCTCATCCTTTTCCCTACCTTCATCTTTGCAAATATGCCTCCAGACATCTGTTTTGTGCCTGTATGCTGCAGGGCAATGAGCGTGATGAGGACTTTTAATGCTGCTCCAGATACTTTATGTAATAAATAAAGGCAGGGACAGAATCTCATGGTTTATTCACACAATTCAAAATAATAAATTATAGTAAGTTTGATTTCTCTTTAACTCAAAAACCTTTATCCTGTTATCATGTTAGTCACTGAAAATGCCTTTAATGATGAAAATGCAAAAGTTAGCAAGAAATACCATGCATTACTCTAAAATATAGGTAACTAACATTTGAAATATAAAAATAATTGCAAACTTAAGAGCAATTAAAGTACATTTGAATTCTTCAAGCTACATAATGAACAGGCTCAAAACATAATAATGCACGAAAATATATTTAAATTGATTTCATAGTGCAGTTATAACAAAACTCAAAAGCAATATTAAATAAATAATACATAAACTGAAGTATATACATATATCTCCTATAGGAAACATGACTAGAAATTAAATTTCTTGAATTTCCTTTTCAAAAATGTGGAAGAAAATGTACAAGAAAACAAAATATTAAATGAACATAAAAAGTGAACCAAAACCAAAAGAACAGTATTTCATTGTGTCCACTGCACATATAGGTCTGTGTAAAACAATTCCTAAAATCAGTGCACATGTATTTGACCCTCAAATTCATCTATATTATGACATAAAAAAGGTTCCTTTGGGAAAAGTTTTCACTAATTATTCTTTATGGCAACAAATCACTTTTCAGGGTCAAGCATTCCAGACTCTTCATTTCAGTTTTTAACAACAGAATTTACAAGATAGAATAATTTGAGGTTAGTCATAGAAGTGTTGAAAGATCAAGTTATTGGGAATGACTATGCATTTCATATTATAATACTTCTTTCAGAAAATGCAATTTGTTTTCTGCAATAAAAATAATTACTGAAAGCTTAAAATAGCACTGCATTTAAAAATTATGTAAGAGAAATTAAAGAAGAAGTTACATCAAATAACATTCACAGACCCAACAGACTCTCTAAGCCTAGCAGGTTGCTTCTCATCCAAAGCCTACGTGCAGTGTGAGTGGATAGGAGGTAAGTACACATCATCCATGTGATAAGCCACATCCTGTGGTAAGCCATGGTTGCCAGGTGGTCAAATAACTGATGCATGATCTACTGTATGACGCAGGCAGTTCACAGCACAAGTCCCTTGGGTATCCAGCCTGAGTAACTTTCCCAGGTAGGAATTTGGGCACGGCTATTCTAGACAGCACTGCATAGGCACTCCTAGTGAAAGAAGCATGTGATTATACACTGCACATCAATGAAAAGTGAGGGTCTTAAAAGTCAGACGTATCTAAAAGGTGTAAGAACACTCTGCAGCAGGGAACATGGGTCTGTCCCTGTTCTATTTTTCATGGTGACTTGGCCATGACTTGACTGCCTATAAGGTGAGAAATCATGCATAAAAAAAAAAAAAAAAGGCGGATGTCTCACACCTGCAAAGCAAAAGTGATTCAAATCTTTTCAAGGGAATAAGTAGGAGGACGCAGAAAACTGTATTTCACAGAAAAAAAAACACTGTATTTCACAGAAAAAAGTATTTCAGTGTGGCTTTTTATATTAAAGTTCAAAGGAAATTCTTCAGAATTGCACATTGACATGAAAATATGTCAGCCGTCACAAAGTTCGAGTTTGACTTTTCTCCCCAAATGTTCAGCTGAACACCATAGAAATCATAACCTCTCCACTGAGCTGAACTTTCTAATTAACAAACAATCATTTAAGTAAACAGTGCATAAATAAGTATACCTACTTTGCTGGAAAACAAGTTCAGGAAAGATTTCTAGAATGCATTTTTTTGTTTCTTCATTCACCTGTTACTGTCTTTTCTTCTTTCCCTTCTTTCAAGTGTAAATTATATTTAGACTAGCATGGCAACATGTAATTACATGCATTTTCATTATCTCATAATTTGGCTTGGGAATCTATACTGTATGCACAAAATGCTGATTGCCTGCAGCTGTGGACAAACGATTATTTAGATACGCAAGCCAGTTGATGATATGAACCAGAAACTTGGAAGAAAGTCATTCTCAGTCTTGGTGCATGGTAGAACAGCTCGAACCCCTAGGGCACATTTGGACTAAAGGGCCCAGATAAACGCATCTACTGTATTTGTTTTGGCATCAGCCCACAACAGTATACAATCTCCTTGACTACTCTCAGTACAAATATTTACTTCCAAATGTTTCTGTGATTTAGACAGCTGTCCAATTTTAGGCAGTACAATAGCAAAGTGATACTGAATGGCATTTATTTTAACCAACTTTACTAACTATCACACTCCTGGTCTTCATTTCTTCACAGCCTGCTGTTTATTTAGCAAGTGATATGTTTTAAATTAAATAATTAAATAGATAAATAAAATAGAAAAGAAAGGTAGCCAAGAAAAATAGAAAGCTATGAAAACAATTATTTCATGTAGCTTTCTGAATAAGAAAATAAATGTCTGCGATTAACTGTAACACCTGTGTTTTTCAGATGTCAAAACTACAAAAAAAACCTGAATCAAACAAAATCTGAAAAATTAACTTCAACCTCCTCAAAAGGTTACCTTTCCAGGTACCTCAAAAAAATAAAAAAATAAAAAAGAGAGAAAAAGGGAGAAAACATATTCCCGTAGCACAGAAATTAAACTGATTTGCTAGAGGGAAAAAGAAATGGAAACAAGCATGTATGTACTTGTAAAAGAGGATTTTAATTTCATGAGCCCGTAAGTTTTTAAAGGTAAGAAAAAAGACAGTATGGTTCGGGTTAGCTGCATGTACTTTCTGCCTTTAGATGGGGGTAGAAAAGATAGCCTTTCAATATTCTTTTCAGTGTTTTTACATGAATCGTTTTATTTCTAACCAAAACATTTTCCATTTAGTACATAATACCAAACGTTACTGTAAGTTCTGTACTATCATTCAGCTTTGTTTAATTCCTAATTCGGAAACCCATATCTGTAATAAAACTTCAAAATTAAATCTCCTCTGACCTTTGTTTGTGTAACATAGCTAGGTTTAAGTATCTGAAGATGAAAATCGCTGTACTAACTACAAGTATATTAGATATATATAGTTCATATGAAAAGATAACTGAACACATAACACACAAAGCCTTTTTTTTTTTTTTTTTCCCAGAATTCAGGTGATTTTACTAGGTCAAGTCCATGATATATGTGGGTTTTTTTCTTTTTTTTTTTTTTTCTCCTTTTTTCCTTATGGGGCAGAAGATAATTTCAGTTAGCATCCTATTTTAACAGCCTGACTGGAGATGCTTTAGAAAGATATGTATTTTAAGACTGTGACAATGAAAGGTTTCATTCTGTCCTAAATACACAGAATCAGATATATGTATTAACTATAGAACTTCGTTGGGATCATATAATCAGATCTAACCCAGTATTTCAGAGATGATACCTGTTCAGAATCTCTCTTGTTACATATTTTGCATTACTTCTTCCTCATTTGTTCTCTATTTACATTGGAAAAACAAAAAAAACCAACCAACCAACCAAAAAAAAACCACACACACACAAAAACCCACAACAGTATTTAAAACAAAACGCATATGCATAACATTATCAGTACATTTATCGATGAAGCTTTACCATTGTCGTCTGTAATGCTTTAAGAACAAAAAGGTTGTATCTTGGTATTGTTAATAATTAGTAGGAAAGTGTGCAAATGTAGCAGTCCTGTCCCAGGGTTTCGTAAGTAAGGTCATGGTACAATAAGGGTTGCAAGCTCTGTAAGCATTAGTTGTATTTGCATATGTCAGAACAGTCTGTGAATACTAACGGCACAAACACTTCACATCTGCTTCTGTTTACTCCCATGCTAACAGTCAAAAGTACAAAAGTACTGTGTTAATTGCTCTGTTACATACTGACTGTTGACACATTCTCCACAGAGCTTTCATAAATACACTGTTGCAAACAAACTACTAATGACTTTGCTTATTTCCAGCCCATCTTTAAAGGAAATCCAGAATATATACACAGATTAATGATTCCTCTATTTAGCAGTGTGTCTTGTTGCTTGCTATTGTGGAAGCTTGTATAAAGGCAGTATCAATTAAGTAGCAATTATCTATGAAGTGGGAAAAAAAGTGATGATATAAATAAGTAATGCGCATGAAGTGAGAATTTCTGAAAACAACTTGAGGTGAACTCTGAGGCAAGGGCACCGACTAGTGAACAAACCCACTCCATCTGCTCTTCTATCTAAAACCATTAAAGCCCAATGTGATGTCTGACTAAACAGCAATGATACCTGTGGGCCTCCATTGAAATTTTTCACTATATATGACATGCCCTGGAGAAATTTTTAAAAAATAGGATGGGAGCTGAGGGAAAAAAAAAAAAAAAAGACTCCTAAAACCCACCACTAACAAGCTAATCATATTTAAATTTGTGCTTCAAGTTTCTTTTTGCTGTGACACTTCAATATATGAATATAATTATTTTGTTATTAAAAAACAACAAAAGAGTGCAAACTAAATCCAGTATTATAGTTAGAATGGTATTCAGTTTCTGACAATGGTCTGCTTGTTTCCAAAGAAGAGAGAAAATCCCATATTACACCTAGCCTTCCTCAAGCAGCAAGCACTGGTAGTTTTCTGAATGTCCTTTCTCTTCTGATATTTAAATCTGTCATCCTCTAAGAATCTTTCCAAAATGGTATTTTCTCCACCTCCAGCATTCAGCTGTACATTCATTGCTACAAACACAGAGTAGGAGTGTTTTTTCTTTTTCTTTCTTTTTCTTTCTTTCTTTCTTTCTTTCTTTCTTTCTTTCTTTCTTTCTTTCTTTCTTTCTTTCTTTCTTTCTTTCTTTCTTTCTTTCTTTCTTTCTTTCTTTCTTTCTTTTCTCTCTTTCTTTGTCTTTCTTTCTTTCTTTCTTTCTTTCTTTCTTTCTTTCTTTCTTTCTCTTTCTTTTTTTCTCTCTCTCTCTCTTTCTTTCTCTCTCTTTCTTTCTTTCTCTCTCTCTTTCTCTCTTTCTGTCCTTCTGTCCTTCTTTCTTTCCTTCTTTCCCTTCTTTCCTTTCCTTTCTTTCTTTCTTTTCTTTCTTTCTTTCCTCTTTTTTTTTTTTTTTTTTTTTTGTGCCATTGTATGGCACAATGTAACGAAGTTAGACTTCTTTATCTTATTTGTTATCATGTGTCTGTCTCCTGCATTTATCTTTACTCATTTTGATCAGGACAATCCAGAATGCATGACAGTCACCAGGAGCAAGCCACTCATTTATTCACTTAGTCTTGTTTATTCATTCATCCATGTACTAAATATCTAATAAGGGTAATAAAGCATTTTAACTAACAAGCCAAGTTGCCATTTTCCCTAGTGAATATCTTGCAGATCTCCCCATTTTACTCTATGTAGGGCAGGTGGGGATACACAAGGTATGCCTTAGGTCTGTAAAGACATTCTCTTGCAGCCACCCGAGTGAAGTCCCAGGCCTCCTTTATGTCCACTATTTGTTGCCTTCATGCTTAGCTCATACTGCACTCCAGCTATGGCCTGCAGCTGTCCCTGTCTCTTTAAGTGCTAGTGCCTATGAATCATTCTTATGCATATTTCTTATCCTAGTTTTCTACAAATGTATGGAAAATAGAGCTGCAAATGTGGTTGAAAATTCAACACCACCACAGACCAAACCTAAGCAGATTCTGAATAAATGGAGGGAAGAGAATGAGACTGAGCACAGCTAAACCACACCTCTGTTTCCTGCTCCAAACTAGCCAGTTGAAAAAAAACTTTAATCCCAGCAAATAATCACCTAGACACAACCATTGGAGATTTCCTCTTCAGCTATTCCCAACACCTTTAGTTACCTCTTTCCCTGGGCTGCCTCTTCGTACATCTCTTTGACCATACCATGGTTGATCATCTCTTCCAGCTGCTATTTTTGTGCTGCAGACAACCCAAAAACCAACTCTGTGCATGTGCATGTACAGGAAAAGGTGCAGAAATGGTCCTAATTAAACAAAAGCAATTGGGTGTAAGAACCAAGGAGGAGCGTTCCAACTATCCCACCCTAGCCCCATTCCCAGCAGTCCTGCAGAGGCTACATGTCCCCCAGGGGACAGTCCCAACGGGGCATGGCTGTACCCTCTTGTGGTGCAGGCCATGTGCTTGAGGAGAGCTTGCTGCTGGCCCAGGTGCAAGGCTGGTGCTCCCTTGCTCCTGCTGCAACTACAGTACCCAGGAAAGCACTGTGCAGTGGGGAGCAGGAGAGGTGAAAATTGCTTCCCCACAAATGCTGATTTTGGTAGAAACTGGTCGTGATTTCCCATTATAGTTTAGAACAACATTATTGAAAGCAGGCATTTCTCCAGGCTTGTTTATTTCAGCTCAGCTATAATGATCCCCATAAAGCTCCACAAAATCCACCCTCTGTGGGCTATTTTCAATCTCATTTTTCAAACTGTTATCAGATTTAGAAGACAGATTTCACCATGATCCAGAGTGACCAGAAGGCAGAAAAATAAATAAATCAATAAATAAATTCAAAGATTTCTGAAAAAAAAAGTCTATGAACATTATTCTGCCAGGCATTTCAGTATTTCCAAGGAAATGTAAAAGCTCCCCTTGCCCTCAGCTTCTGTCTCAGCCTTGGCTTTCGGAGTGCCAAATGCAGAAGCTGAGCACAGGCTAGAGCTAGTGCTCCTCAGCAGTTCTGCAGCAGGTGAAATGAGGAGTCTGCAAATACTGGCTCCTGAGCGTGATTTTCAAAAATCCTTTTTTTCTTGTCCTCCAGCCAGGACTTGGCAGTCCAGCCACATTTAAAGAGCTTTTTAGAGAGAGCTATTCCCAGGATTTCTGTGGACTCCAACTTCTTAATATAAGAATAAAAATCTGTATTATTCAGATGAGCACTTCTATTGAACCAGAAAATATTAGGTTCTTGGTGTTTTTCACTGCTTGCATTAGTGTTTGCCATGAACATAGGAGCTTAAAGCTTCTCCAGAGAGGTTGCTTCTGACGCAAGTCAAGACTGTGCTTAGGTTGACAAAAACAAATAATTTCCACCACACTTTGATATGGACACTTATGATCAATTTCCTGTTTATCTGCTAAGCCAGTCACTTATTAAGTTAGACTTGGGTTCCTATGGGTTATTTTAGGAGTTATGATAGAACAGCAGTGGTTGGGTTCTTTGCTACACTATTTGATATCTGACTGCTAGTACATCTAATTTTGTTGTTGTTGTTTTTCTGTCAAAGTTTTCCATCTCAGCCATTTTTCATTACAACACTACTCAACAGCACCTCATCATCTCTATGTAGAGTTGGATGTACATATATAAGTTGTGTTTCAGATTTGGAAGCAATGATTGTCTCACCTAACTGCTCTTATAAAGGAAGGCAATGATTTCCTGCTATTTTCTCAAAAAGTTTTAAAACTAGCAATCTAAAAAATCTTCGACCAAGCCTACAAAGAAAAATATCTCTGTTTTTGCCTAAGAAAATATATATAGAAAAGAAACTTTAGGATCTCAAAGGTTTTGGTCATGACTAATTTAAGCATTACATTAATTTTTGGTTTTAATAGCTTCTACAAGTTAAGGTGTTTGAGCTAGCAATTCTGAACACAGTAAGATTACTACAACCTAGAGTATGCTGGGAAAGAAGGATTAGGAGTGAAATTGCCTCATGGCTGTGTGAAGACGTGGTAAAGTGCCCTGGGTAAATACTGCATCTGTGGGTTCTCTGTTAGTGAAATGAAGAAATGCTACTTGTTTTATTTTATTAAGTGTTTTGAAGTCCTTAGAAAAAAGCACTACAAAAAGGAGGGCTTTGAATGTGTTAAAAGGTCTGTCTAGATTGGTTTCTACCTTGCCTAAGTGTTGTTGAAATCCTCAGATAAGGTATTTCCTCATATATTGGGAGCAGTTCAATACAATGTGCTCAGGACATCCCAACATCCCTCAAGCACACTTACAGGATTGAACTCTTCTAAAAACATCCCTAACTTGTGATGTGCATCCATCTTATTAAAGAAAATTTTTTAAAAAAAAAAAAAAGGCCTATCATTTAAGGGAGAGCAGGGCTCAGCTCCTTTTTCTACCTCAAGGAAATCAGATATACATTCTCCTACCTTTTAGGGAAATACTTACTATTTGATTATCAAAGTCCTTTCTAGGGACACTCACTTCATTTTATATTCAAATTTGAAATGAAGTAGGTTGGCTTTGGGTCTGGATGTCTCAGTGGATCTAGCATTAAATGATTCAACTAAACCTGCCTGGAAAGCACATGTTGCAGCAAGAAACATGTCATTCGTCTCTAATATTCCTACCAGCACATATAAAAGGAGGTGGGTAGATGGCTCTGTGTCTTGTGGATACAAAATAAATGAACAAATGATGTGCCGAATCATGGTCACTTGTTTCATACTTAACTCAGAAAAAAGACTACAAAGTGAAAAAGTATAATCAAATCCTTTGGTTTGACATTCTTTGTTGCAAAATAGAATAATAGCTTTCTAGAGACTTCAGATATAAATATCTTTCTTATCTTACATTTGCCTTTACAAATGGCCAAAGTGAAGAAGATTTTTAAAAGGTGACATATTAAAATTATGATAAGTAGATGAATTACGGGAAAAAATAGAAAAATAAGTCTAAGATCTAATGATCACTGATATGTCAGTGATATACTAATACAGCTTTTCTGTATTTAGTTTTTTACTTTATTTATATTTTTTGGATATTTAATTATTAGGTAATGAGTAATTACATTGACAGAAAATTTCATTAAAGAGTAGTCAGGTAGGCTGAATTTCATTTATGTTAAGCATCATCGAAGGAGTACAGAAGTATTCCCTTCCTATTTGATTTTCCGTGTAACTTATCAATATTTTTAGAAGTGTCTGAGTTTCCTAATTCCTCTTCATTTGTTGAACATAACTACATTTAACAATACATTTCTCTGTCACTGGCAATAAAACCTCTGTAAAATCTGTGGCATTTACTTATCTTCAAAATTCTTCAATTATACCTAGCAAAATGTGCAATTTGAAAGACTTTGTTTTTCAGTAATATCAACAAATACAATGCAAATAACTCTTTATTTATCTATCTATCTATCTATTTATTTATTTATTTATATTTTTAGACACTGGGCAGCATTTGATTAGCAATTGCTAGGGCTGGCTTTGGCTGCAAAGAAACATCTGTTGACCTTCAATACTTATTTTGCTTTTGATTGCCTCCTCCATTAATTAAACCCCATGTATACAGACATATTTGTAACAGTTACTGCTTTCTACTTACAAACTGAACTGAAGTAAATATATCACAGATCTTCCCAGGAGTCCTGACATTGTACATGTCTCAGGAGTTAGGACTTGAGTGCGCAATAAACTAGCAGTAGATTCTGTGACATTCAGCTTTTCTGTTTCTTGGCAAAATATACACGGTTAGTATGATATATTTAATGGACAGTTGGCTGTTAAAGAAGCCAATATGTAGGCATTGGCACATACTTTTACAGCCTGCAGAAACTGATCACGAAAAGCTCCTTGCTTTCCCATCAAAACCTGCCCATCTTGCTTGGGATTGTTTGCTCAAGTAAGGAGGGATTTAGCTCTCCAAAATTATCCAGGAATATTATTCTTACCCATCTCAGATGTCGCTCTGTCCAGACATCACATGCAGCAAATATGCCATATAAACTACCAAGAATATTCTGTCAATGTATGAGCAATTGACTTTTCCTAGAAGACATCTTTATGCCCTGTCTGTCTCAGGTAGCAAAGCTACAGTGGTTTATTGTGCATCAAAGAAACAGATTCACACTAGAAACTTTATGAATGAAAGGATTTAATGTTTGTACTTTATGTTCGTCGGTTAGATTTTATTTTCTGAACAACATTTCAGAAATGTGGTGGACTTTTCACACTACTTTGATCAGGCAATACACCTAACAACTACAGATCAACATGCCAATCCTTTCTGAGATTTACCTCTGCACCTGTTTGCTTCCTTAAACACACCATGGTGGCCAAACAGTTACGTCAGAATCAATACTTTTGCAGATACTTCCTGGTTTTTTAGTGCTCTGCAGTGATCTCTCATTTTCTCTTGTTTCCCCACTGGCTAAACGTAGGTAGAAAAAATGGCCTGATCATTCTGGCAATTTTCAATTAGGCCCAATATACCATTTCTGTGCTGAGTCTGTGCCTGGTTCTTGGTGTCTGATATTCTGCGTCTCTAATGGAATTCCTCTAAAGAAAATTGCTTTGGGCTTTCTAGTCTAGGTTTATAATAATATTTACCAAAAAATACAGAAAACCAATGAGAAAAAAAGAGGACCTATTCACTGGCATATGTATAAAAAGGAAAGAAGAATTTGTCTATGCATTCCCCAATTTTCACACTCACAGCTTTCAGTTTCATGGCAATCTTAGTCCATTTCATGCTGGAGATATGTCAAACTGAGAGCCAAGTGAAAAGGAAGGATTGCCTAGTGAACAGAGGTTAGCAATATTATTATATACTTAAAATAAAATTCTCCTCATTTTTAAAGATCAAAGTCAACTCAGGATATATAATTTTTCATGTTTTTCTCTACATTTACTCAAAGCACCCTTCTGGTTTTGAGGGTCAGTGAAATAACTGAGGGAGAACTGTCCAAACCTAATTCATTCATTTTCTAGTAATGCTGGTAAGAAAAATCTCAGAGATCACTCCTCTGCAGCAGAGGAGGTGGAGCTCAGCTGCTCATGCTTGTTAACAACTGAAATGAAGCAAATAATTTCCACGAACAATCTCCTGGGAAAATGTTGCCTGTTGGGCCTGTCTGTGAGTTGTCTGAGCAGATCATAAAATTCTGTTTGTCCATTCCTTCCAAATATTTGGCTATTTCCTCATTGCATAAGTCTTTGTGTAGGACCATTCACAGACACTTTACTGCGTGCTCTTGCAATAAGCAGCGTACATCGCTTTGGTCTCCTGCATAGGTGACATTACACTGTTTGACTTTTTCAGCTGTAACTCAAATAGCAAATTGTAAAAGTTACAAGTCACAATGCAATTTTCTTGAATTAGCTGAGTGTTTTACCTCCAAAGCCTGAACTTCATGAATATTCATGGTAATAAAAGCTGCGTGATAGAACATTCCTGGCAAGGAAACAACTGATTGATGAGAATGAATCAAACTAAACTTTACATTTAAAAATCAAATATGAATATTTACAAATACATATATTTATTTTCCCAGTATTTGTAATAAAATGTGCTGCCACAGTGTTCTGTTGTGCTGCTAAAATACAATTCTCTAACCAGGAAGGTTAAGCAGACGTTTGACCTAGACTATATAGAAGAAAACTGACGTACCCACAGATGCTTTCTTGGGCTTTGGATGTGATCAAAAAATGAACTGTTTGCTCTATCCAGAGCCACCTTCCCTATTTATTTGAATATCCTTTGATGGAGTTATTTACAAAGTTCAGAACAGCTCATATGGCATAGTATCACACAGTATTATGTGCCTATAATATTTTTGTCAATTACCTTGTAGTTTATGTTGAGGTCCAAACTTATGAACACTCACACACTTGCTCACCTTGACAGTGCAGCATTTCTAATCACTTCACTGAAGCATCTATTCTCTGCTATGCTGAACAAGGCTTTAATGGTCTACCAGTACAGAAGCTACTTTAAAATAAAGAGTATATATAGGTCACAGTATTATATACAACATGAGGCTCTTCTTGTCTATTTTTTCACCTTTTTTCACTTTATTTATTTATTTATTACCATTTCCATCATGTTCCATCCAGTTCCAGATCGCTGTTGTTGTTGTGTCTTTTTTTTTTTTACTCACTAGTTTACTGTTAACATCCCCTGCATTCTCTTTTTCTTTTTGTTAATCAAAAATGTCTCTTCTTTGGTAACCATTTACTTCACTTTGCTTCCTTTCTACTGTTTCCAGGCTGATCCTCGCACCCTGCACTGCTCTCTCTGCCGTCAGTGTCATCTTGGTGTTCTCTCCATGGCTCTCCACCAATCTTCATTTATAATACTGTTCATAAATAATACTTAGCATTTACATACCCTTTTACAAATATTAATTAATTAGTGCTCATGTACTTGTATAAAGCAAGCACATTGTCCTCACTTGACAGATGGGGAAACAGCAGCTGAGAGGATGTGCCTGCTCTCTCGGTGCCTAGCACAATGGGGTCTCTTGCAATATTTGGCTTATAAACATTACTGTAATAAACATTAACAACACCAATACTAAGTGTTTTAACCAGATCAGAAATCAGAATCAAATTGCAGGAGAGGAGTTTCAGCACTCACATTTCATATTAGTTCCAAGACAGTACCCAACCCAGTGTATTGCTCTCCTAATGGTATTTATGAACTTTTGCTTCAGAGTTTTCCACTACTGGGGCAGCTGGACATCTCCTAGATGTTTCACAAGAGAAAGCCACCTTGCAAACAGGGAATGAAAATACTACAGAATTTTAATTTTAAGGAAAAAAAAAAAAAAAAAAAGAAAAAAGGCAGCTTTGATAAGCTTTTAGCCTTAAATATTATTTTACATTTTCTAGGTCCTAATATAACAGGAAGGGTTGGGAATTTCCCTTCCGAAAGTGTTATTATGATTAGCCTTATCATATTAAGTGTCCAAAATCAGAGAGCTGCTTTTGTTTTATCAGGTTTCCTGAACCCCAAAGGCCCACTGTATTTGCAAGAGTACATGTCTAAATATTGGACATTACTGAAGCTATTTGACTAAGTTACTACCAGTAGCACAGCAGCTGCTGTACCGTGTTCTAACCTAACATGTATTTACCAGCCATATTATCAGATTTGCACAGAGGCTGCTGTTGTCAAAAGCAGAGAGAAGTAAATTCCAGTGCTGTGACCCTTTGCAATCAAGAAACTACATTTTATTTCTTGGAGCAAAAAGGAAAGTCTTTCAATAAACCCAGAAATTCACCCACAGCAATGGGTATAATTTCAGCATAATAGAGAACTCAGGTACTACTGTAAACATGATAACGACACTGCACTGAACAGGATTTTGTGGAAACAGAGGCTGGAAACAACATTTGGAATATACATATATATTTATAACATTATAAAAAATAGCAGTCCAAGTAGCCCAAAATTTAATATATGCAAACACATAGTTGCCTACAGTAGGCGTTCAACTACTCTGAAGATGAGTCCCCAGCCTGTGCCTGCAGGCATAGCCAGGCCAGCAGGGCTGCAGAAAGGCCAGGACTGTGCTGGCTCCTTGCAGGGCACCTGAGAGATTATGGCAGTTTTGAAGAGTATTTTTCTAATCCGATGCTCACTAATTTTAAATGTAAACCCGTGGCAGTGGAGATCTCACGGATGAGGGGCCAGTTTTATGTTTGTTCTGTCAGACCTTCCCATGGCTGTACTAGCTTCAACTCGAGAGGAAAAAAAAAAAAATAATAAAAAAAGCCTAAAAAGGCACGTTGTTGCCAAATACCAGGTGCCATCTAGTGGTTAATGTATAAACTGTAGCTGTCTAGTCTGGGACACAGTGAGATTTGCTCAGCAAACTTCTTTCAGAGAGACACCACCATTGCTCTGGCAATAGGTCCTGGGCTGCTGTCCATTGCACTGGTCTTGCCATGCTCAGCATTGCCCCACGATGGCTGAGATACCTCCAACGACTGTCACTTGCAGACCCGGACCCCAGGACTGTTCTGGACATGCAGGGTTTACTCCTGAGGTCAGCAGGCCATGAGGTTTTCTGGGGTCTGGCACCATGTTAACTGACTCAAATTTGCCACTGGCATTTAAGGGTGTTTGGGAATTGCTTTGCAGACTGTTCGATGTTACTTATCTCTTGGGTTTCTGTGAGCTTAGACTGGCTTCTGCTGGGTCTTTCTGATTAAAAATGTGATGCTAAGCTCTAGCCCTAAGACAGAGAAGTCATTAGATTGCCCCAAGCATGTGCTAGGAAACTTTCTTCCCATAGGTATAAAAGTTTGCCCAAATCTTCATTCATCTTTCCTGCCCCTGCCACCTGGGTTTAGGTCATGCACAGCTGGCTGTGGGACAGACCCCATGGCTCCTATGTGGGTAACCATCTGAAGGGTTTGGTTTAATAAAATGCAGCTATTCAATAACATTTAATAAAATTCAGGGACATAGCTACATTGGAGAGTTCATGGCTTGTTTCCGTCATGTTGGCAGTTGTAGAGACCAGCACAATTTTTCTGAGATGCACTTTTTGGTCATTCAACTCTCATGTCTGAAGCAGAGCACTACCTCTATTGCAGATGCCTTTCATGTAGAGAGAGCTGCTCACATGTAATGGTGGGATCATGATGCAAGTAAGTGGCCACAAAATGCAAAGTATGTACTTCTTCGGGTGGACTAGCAACTCAGAGGACTCCATTTAAAGGGATGATATCTAGTTCCAAGTCAGCACTTGTGTTCTTCCTCATCGCATAAAATCGACCACAGGCTTACTCTTGACCCAGTGATCCAGTCATACACTCCCACTACATGGATTCTCGCAGCCTGCAGAATGATACAGTTGACTGCTAAAAAAATGAACCAGTAAATAACCACATCATTGTTATCTAGGAGTCAGATTGGAGGTACAGATTTTGGGAGAAAAATAAAATGAATCACAGGTTCTAAATTCCAGGACACATTTTCCAATATACATGCCTTCATCACCACAACATAGTCAGTCTCCCTTTCCTCGGTTCTTCTCCTGACTCCATGGCTCATGGCTTCTTTGCTCCATGGCAGTCCAACATCAGCCAGCAGAAGGCTCTCTTGCATCTCTCATTCAAATGCTGGTGACCAAGAGATGACATTCAGTTGCCCCCCTGCTTAAAGTCCTTTCCTGGTTATACCCAGGGTGCTTCCTGTACAGATTATTTCAGAGCTTCCTTATGCAACCCTGTTTTCAATATATTCTAAAGGAAATAGAGGGAAGTACATGTTACGTTTTGAATGTATTCTGGAAATTAAGCATAACATTTAGGAGCTGTTGCAACGCCTACTACTTTGTAGGTTCCCAGCTTCTCTTTTGGCTCTTACCCGGAGACAAATATTTTCACAGAAGTCTTGGGGAATATATACATAAAAGTGCATGCATGAACACTGCCATTGCTGTCCTAGCTCAGGCATGTGTACTAACATACTTATGTGGCTTCCAGGCCAAAGCAGTTTGCACCTAGCTGGGTAGAAGAAACTTGGGGACAGTCTGCACCTGCTAGCATAGATGTGCTTGGAGGATTTTACAGCCACCTTTATCAAATGGGTAATATCATAAGTCTTTTGCTTTGCAAACAAATGGGGATGTTGATACTATACCTGAGTAATCCCCAGTTGCATCCGGACTTTATCTATGATCTTGCATGTGTTAACCATATAGCTACTTGGATCACCCAGTTCTTAAAGTATCAGTTTGACATTCATGTTTTGAGTCTTCTGGGATTTCTTCTGTGCAATGTGATGTTGATTATCTGTGGCACAGTATTTGGCTGTTTCTCAGCTAGGTTAACAGATCTACCAGAAGGTTGTTGCAGCTATTTTGATACCCCAGCTAACTTGAGCAGCCCAGTACCTCTCTGCATTGTGCAGTGAAGACATGGGTTTACACTTCTTTCTAAAACCATTTCTTTTAACATTCCTGACTGCAGCTATATGGCCCTGAAGATATGGAGACATTGTGTTGTTTAACATGCTCCCCAGTGACTGAATGAATAAAAACCATGACATATAAAATGAAATAAATTATGAATTCATTAACCTCCTTCTTTCAAAACAGAGGAGAAATATGTATTAATAATTCTTTATTACTCTATATGATGATGATTTGCTAGTGAAACTATGCCTTTTGTTCTCAACACGGTTATTCCTCTTTATTGCTCTTAAGAAATTGTCCATGCAATTTTTTGCTAGTACCTCTAGCTTCCTTCTTCAGTTATCTGCATTCCTTTCCTTCTGATTTGTCTTCTCCTCATCTTCTGTCATGCTATAATCTGTTTTATCAATTGGATTGGAGTTTTGGAACAGATTTTTCTTCCTTTTTATGAATCATGTGGAGTGGCTCTTCCAATTATTTTGCTAGTAGGAAAGAGGAAATGCCTCATAGTATATACAAATCCCATAAAAATATCATAAGAATATACAAAAATAACAAAAGAATCACCAAACTCTTTAAAAACTCATGCATTTGGCAGGAGTTTTGGCCAAAGCTAGTGAAAATACCCTTAAATCGAAACGTGAACTGAGTATACGAGATATTTGTGGGTGAAGATGTACACTGGGGAACTGGAAAGACTCTCTGAAGGGTTTTCTTTTTGACATTTAAATTCTTGATAAGCTGCATAAACATGTAGATAAGAACTAACTGTGGCCTATCAGCCAGTGGTGTTTCCCAAATAACTGGTTGATCTCTTCAACTTGTTTCCACCAGCTAGAGTGACACTGCAGACAGCTGCACATACATTAAATACTTTCCTCGTATTACTTTTCCATGTGAGCCACTGCTGCAATTGCCACTGGGATGTTATTCCCTTAGTAAAGGGAAGGGAGCTTGTCCACAAAATGTCAAGTGGGAAGAAAAGCAGCTTGCAAAGCCGCAACTGTTAAGTTGTGGCCTCCCCTATGAAAGTGTTTGAAAACTTCTCACCTATGGAGTTTGATATGTGCTGTAATTATCAGAGAAAGAAACAGAGAACAAGGAGAAAGCTTTATATAAAGCATCCTTGAACAAAGGAAAACATAATGAGTTTTAATCTTTTTTCTCTGAGGTTAGATTGAATTACAGCATGAAAGGCTGACTGCAAACACTTGCTATTTGTGAGTAACTTTACTCATATGAAAAGTCCTTGACTTCTGTGAGATGACTCTCAGTTATTTGTTTTCCCCACGTCCCTCACATCTCCTCTCAGTGTTTAGACAGTGTTTCTGACAGGTTTACCTTCAGCAGCAGTTGTTTTACAGAAAAGATCAGAAAGAGACCTAAAACATGTTTGTGGCTGAGGGCTGGATGAATCAATCAGTTAGTTATTATTTTTAAAATGTATGTTTAGTAGCTGATATTTTCCCCAAATTTTCAGCTAAGCAAAAAGAATCTACCAAATTAAGTATCTGAAACTACTTTCCTCTCTGAAATTCTTAACTAAAAGCAAAAATTGAGATTTCCAGAGAGACGCAGAGCAAATACAGAAATGAGCAGAGGAGAGGAGGACTGCATGGATATACCTCTGACTACCTGTGTAACCCTCTCTGCAGTAAAATGTTATGCATTGTAAGTAAAAATGGTAGAATTTAGCTACATATCAATGAGCTGATAGCCTACAATGTACATAGGTATCTGTGTTCACACATAGATCCTGATTCACTCTTCGAACGAGAAAGATAATGTATGGAGGACATTGTAAATAACAGACAAGGGTTTGTAAACAGTAGACAAAGGTATAAAACAGTTATTGTATAGACTCATATTTCTTCCCTTCTGGCAATCTCATGGGACTCAATGTTAGAAAAAATGTTTTGTGTAGCTAAGTGTTTACAGCAGTGCAAACAACATCCTCATGACTTTCATGAACACCAAATGAGTTTCATACCAGTGAAAGCAGGTCACTGTTAAGTTCTATTTTTTGCTGGTGCACCTGCTGGCTGAAGGATTTTGTACCAGCCCACCCATGCACACAGGTGCACTCTATGCCAGCCTCAGTGGAATGCTGATCCATGCAAATTGCTCATAATAAGGCTCAGAAGGTATAGCTGGTAAACCTGACTGATATGTGAAATTATTAAATAACATGCTGAAAAGCTGCATCTAACATGACAACTAACATGATTACTAACATGTTAGTAAGTGTGAAGCCGTACCAAGATGGAGAAAAAAAGTTGTACTATGTGTAGGATGAAAGAGAGGATCCTACAGAATTCCTCTAGGGTTGAGGACTTTTTTTTTTTTTTTTGGACCAGGTTTGACTTTAATTCTTACCCTGATCATTACTGCTCAAATTGTGTTAGGGTCATGTTCAAGTGCAGAAAAACCTGACTAAACCTTTACCACAGACTTGAGTCTGTGATCATTCTTCCAAACAAGCCTGGTGATAAGAGCTCTTCCCTGCAACCCTACTAGCACTGAGATTCTTGAAATCTGGGTGCTCATTTATTGATCTCTAAGACATATCTGATAAGGACGGAAGCAGCAGCAAAGACAATATTGATCAACAGCAATGGGGACCACTAATTAACCCCCCCACACGCTGGCATGTCTTTTTCCAGAATTTTATTCTTGAACATGTATTTTCTGAAAAAAAAAAAAATATATATATATATATCTGAAACACTCCGATGACTCCAGTGTCTATCTTTCCTCTGATTTTAGTGAGTACTGGCTTGCATCTATTTGGAACACATTTTTTTTTTTTTTTTCCTAAAATGAAATTGCACTGGCACTTCAAGTGTTTTCATTTAATGAAACATTCATGTGCTTTATTCCACAAGTGTCACTAGGCATTTTGTAAGTATAAGATAAAGGACAAGTGTTCTGAAGGAACACTCCAGAGAGTAGGATGTGTTCCTAGTGACTTAAGTATCTGATGTCTTAATGATAAAAACATACAAACACCTAAAGGAATAAATAATTAAGTAAATATGAAAGAAAACACTTAAAGAGAATGCTGGTGGAGGAGGAAAATGATATAAGGAAGGGGACGTTGAAAACAGCAGTCTGATTGCTCTCTAGGTAATCATTAGTGTGCACATCACTGAAGAAGACGTTGTTTAAGGATTTTAATGTAGTTTTTATCCTTTGCTTTCTATTCCCATTATTCTTTTCTTGGCATGGAACTCTTCTCAGCCAGCTTGAGCCATCTATTCCTAGAAATCTAGTACAAGGTGGCCATCAGACTGTCCTCTAGTCTCTGCAAGAGGCACCTTCAAAAGTTGGCTCGTCTCATTCAGATACACTTCCTGGAGTAACATGAGATGTTTTGGGTTGTACTTATGATTGCCCATTTTGTTATGAAAAGAGGAAATAACTTGCAAACTCTTAAACTTCTGCCAAAACTTAGGTGAGATGTTTCTCTTTCTTTTTCTGGTATCTACCTATGCTTGCCTGACAGGAATCTAAATATGTATTTCTTCCTTCCTATCTAAAGTTGATATTTTTTTCTTTTCTATTTCATTTTAAATGCTGTGTGGGATTCCAGAGTTACATTATTATTATTATTATTATTATTATTATTATTATTTTAACATGTAAATTAAAAGCATTAAAAGCAAAGTTTTAAGAAATATTTTGAAAAAAAAAAAAACACTTAGAAAATCCATACTGCCTGGCAAATTATAGGGCTTGTTTATTTTTATTTTTATTTTTTTTTGGAAGGAGGGAAATCTTGGTTGGCTATGTAGGCTATGTACCAGGCATACCAAGGCCCTTACACAGTGAATGCTGAAAGAGCAGCAGGGTGTGTGGCTGTGAGTGCTTGGGAGCCCAGGGATGCAGGCAGCCTGGCAGCCCATGGGCACAGGCAGTAGGGAGCCGGGGATGGAGGCAGCCTGTGGAGCCAGGCAGAGTGCCAGCCCCTGACTGGTGAGATGGGAGGCTTATGAGAAAACACACAAAGTAACATGATCCCCTGTTGAAGGTTTTGATGGAATTGACAGGTTCCAGTGAAATGTTTTGTTTTTATTAAATCAGAACTTCGTGATGATTAAGCATTTTGCTGGTAAATTTCTGACTGACCAGCAATCTCAGCTTTGTAGCAGTGATGTATCCTGCAGCATATATGTAGTTTGGGATCAGAACTACTTGACTACTCTTTAATTCAAAGTCAGTTCTGATAATTCAACAAAGGTTAGTTTGAAGAGAATGTTACCCAAAGATAGAGATTATTTGGGACACCAACTATCATCTTCATTTTCTAATTTATAATCAAGAGATAGAAGGTTTTTTTTTTTTAAACGATTTTTAGTATAAATAATTACCTTTAAAAGTTGCTCATATTTTCTAGAGGTTACTTTACAGCTCTGAGTTAAAAGCTGGTGTTGCAGCCAGCTGTCCATCAAGAGGGAACATCCTTCTTTCAGTAGCTGCAGCTCCTCACCATACCTCGTGTTGGACCAGGTAGCCACAGCATGAACCAGGTCAATGAGCTGATACATACGAAGTTATTTGTTTTGATAGCACAATTTCAGCCAGATCAGCCAGCTGGGCCACTTCACTCCATAGTTCCCTGGGTGCTAGATCAGGAGTGTGGGAGATGGCAGCAGTATATGGACTAGCAGGCAGCTAGAACAACTAGCCACCAATAACATGTCTGCGGTATGGCTCCAAACCTGCATAAACATGCAAATACTTCTGAAATTTCATTGGCATTGTCCAGAAAAAAAAATAAAAATATATATATTCTTCTAGAAAAATGTCTGGTTGTATAATTTTAAATATTTGTAGCATTCTTTGTCTTTCATCACTTGCAGTGCATTGGCACAGGTTCTTGCAGTTTCTCAAACTAATGGCTATGATTGCAGCTGGAATGATTATTTATTATTAATACTGCATTTACTATCTCACTAAATTCTTTAAGACAATGGACCGTTAAGTGGTATGAGGCTGACTGAAGTGCCTCAACCATTTAGGGGTTAGCAACTAAACGGCATTATATAATTTGAGTCAATTTCTCCCAAAGATTCCAGGGAGTGAACTCATCAGGATTACTCATTGTTAAAGGAGTGCCTCAGGGTTTAGTACTTTGACTTTATTATTTTTTCCTTTAGCTATTCAAAACCTTGGTTCGTTTGTAGGAAATGTTAATTATCCTTTCTGTGCTGATATCCCACTGCTGTTTTATAAGCAGAGCTTTGCTTGTACAACTTCAAAAGAAATCTTCAAACTCAATATTACCAAGTTTGAATATTATCTAATTAACCTCCCAGTCTGTCATGCCTTGTTGGTTATCATGAAATAATCACAGCCCCTCAGGTGTTGAAGCTCTAGATGCAGCTAAGTGCCTCTAATTCCCTAAGGGGGTGATTAGCTCATGATAACAATGCTCCCATGAGTTGTTTTATTGCTTTTATAAAAAGACTTTATTGTGGGGGAAATGTTTATTTTTATGCAGGAGGAAGACGGAGCTGACAGTTGAGGCTGGTGAGTGACTGTAGCTGTTACTCCTGAGCTGTAGTGCAAACTTGATACATGTGCTCATTTCTGATACTCCTCAGCCAATCACAGTATACTGGCTGGTAATTAAGCTCCTGCTGAACTCACAGTGTGGAGAGAGAAAATAAATACTTCTGGTTCTGCTAGAGGTGAGTAGTTAGACCAAAACAAGGTGGAGCAAAAACAAAAGGTTCCTTCTGCTGCAGGGATCATAACCTCAGGAGTACTTCGATGCTCTGGAGTCACCAGATCAATTTTGTGCATCATTTCCCAACGAAACATCTTTGTTTCAGTACACAAAATGGAAAGTTCAAATCTGGAAGTCAATAGCTGAACTTTTCTTACAAAATCTCTACCATCAGCAAAAGTTCTGAGCATTAAACACCTAAACATTTCAATCAATAGGTTAATTGACTTGACAGCTTAAGTTATCTAGATTTTCCTGACCCTGATGCTTAGGTTTGGTCTCCTCTCTTTTCTCAAAAAAGGCACGCTACAGAACATTGCGTTTACGCTCTCTCCTGGCATAAGGCCTTATAAGAAATGTTGTGTCTTCCTGGCAAGTTGTCCAGCCCCTTTTCATGTAAATGAAATGACTTATGTAAATGAAATGACTTTCCACTTAAGTCTGCAGATGTGTACATGAAATTCGCCTAATGACAACTAGGTGGTTGATTTTTTACAGAATTATAATTCTTGGTTGCAGAATTGGTTCGTTAATGATGAAAGGAGAAAACGAGTCCTTAATTGACTAAACAAGAGTTGATTTTTTTTTCTTTTGTATGGAATAACCATAGAGAAAAATAAGCCAATTTGCACAACAAATACACAGTGAAGAGCTGCTTGTCATAGCCAATAATATAAAACTTTGTCAAGGATAGCTAAAGTGGGCAGAATGTCTCATTCTGAGTGTCACTGTGATGTTTTTACATTTAGAGCTAAATTTTCTGCTCCCAACACCCAACCCCACCTCCAGTTTTTGATGCAAAGAGTTTTTGTAAGGATTTCTAAACCTTAGGTTATTGACATTTGCATTCATAATTTGCATATTCTCTTATCCTTATTATGTGTTTTTGTTTTAGGTCATGTCTTTTGTTATAGCAGATAGACCTCTAGTATCTTCCCTCACAGAAATCATCTACTGTTAAAAGACAGTCACTTTATTGCAATAGATTTATGAAAACCTAAGCACGGAGAGAGATCAGGTCTGCATTTATTCAAAATCATTTGGTCTAGATGTATATAGCCTCTCAACACTTATCTGTTAACAACACCATGTCCCACAAGTTTTAGAGTTAGTGACCTTGCCAAGAGACTCAACACCCCTTAACAACATTATTTCATATGTGGATTTACATATTTACATACAGTTTGCATCTGTGTGTCCCAGAGTACAGACTGACCATTCATCTCAAACTCCAAGAAATCTTTCTTGCTAAATTTAGATGCAAAGATAATCCTTAATATTTACATTTCCTGAGTCAAAAGTTTTGAAAACTCTGTGTCATCTTTGCCACCAACACGTAGCGTGCAAGGAAATAAGCACCTGGTTATTGTCTCCACAGCAAATTGAATTGCATGTATGCAAAAGTGAGAAGGTTCACACAATGGCTGAAATCTTGGTATAATTGTCCAAACAACCCATAACCTCAAGGTTTGAATAAGAAAATCAGTCTTTGGATTCAATATTTTTTTATAAAAAATCAACTCAACTTTCCAATGTTTTGGTATCAATGTATAGCAAAAGAATGTTGTTTAAGACATCAGTTTAGTTACACATTAGATACGTATTTCAATCCTTTCTGTGTCATCTTTTTACTGCTACTTCCCACAAGTGTACAAGCAGCACACTCACCCTTTCAAGAAGAAAAAGAAAAAGTTACTTTGCTTTAACATTAAATCTTTTTTGTCTAAGATCACACTAGTCAATCTGGCCGTTTCATGGTTCTGCTGGTATTCAGAGAAAGGTATATTATAAGCACTCACTCAAAAGTGTTAAACTATCTAAGAGTATTAGTGGAAGAGGTAACTGAAGAAACTCATACGTAGTGTATACGCACATTTTGTTTCCTAGGTAACAGCTCTTAGTGATAACGGTAACATATAAAGAGCTACATATGGGAGGACATTTGCAGCGTACGACTTTCACCGGTGAACAATACTGACTATTTTTGGATGTTGTTACCTGGTATATCATCTCTCAACTACAATATAGACAATCAGGTATAACACCTCTTTTGCAGAGCACTCATAATTTATGTACTTGGTATGAAAATTGTGAAAAACATTTTTTCATTTTCAGTGAAATGAGATATTTAAAGGTAAATAGGTAAGTTCTGGGGGAAAATCCCTGGATGCTTCTCATAATCATTAGATGAGGCCTTATCACAGTATAGGCTTCCCCATCTGAAGAAGCAAAAACTGGCCTGCAGATCTTTCTGTGACTGTTCTGTTTAGTAGTCTGCAAATCCATCCTGTTTAATCAATATTACAGCTTAACATTAGTAACTTAACCTTTCTGTTATGTTTTTTCTCATTAAATATATATATATTGAACACAATATATATATATAACACAGTTGAACACAAATGAAAATTTTCTCATTAAAAACAAAACAAAACAAAACAAACAAACAAACAAAGAACATGTAGGCCTAATAAAGTGCCATGAAGTTGTCATAGCAAAAAATATTTTTTCAAAAAATAATTTTCTTTTACAACCTTGCAGTTTAAGTTATTTTTCATGTCCTCCTGTCAGAATTAAGTGTTTCAATCAATAATTGTTATCCTATCACTTATGTTCCGAGTGTTTTACAAAAGTTGTTTCTGTGTTTGTGTGTACGTTTGCATATACATCTGTGCTTCTTCTTTAGAAATAAAATACCATGGCTAACATTAAAACAATATGCAGACATTTTTGTGATTTTTGCTGTAATGAAAATATTGTCTCTTAATGAACCTTAATGAAACAGTACTTTACACATGGTGTGAAAAGTTGCCAAGAGGTGTAAAGCAATTATTATGACAAAAAACATGAGTTTTGAAGAGCCACTTCTCTTGTGAAGATTGTGTGTGAAAAAACAGAATGAAGTCCTTAGGGAAAAAATTAATTTTAATAAGCTTCCGTGCATGCTCAAAGACTGTATAAATCTAGGCTCCAAGTATAATGTGTAATACCATAATCAGCTAGAAAGCTAACTTGAAATAGGAATCCTAAACAGTCTGTGAACAGAACTGTTTCCATTGTTGAATGATGAAAACTTCAGGCTGGAGAAGACTCAAATGAAGGTTCCTGTCATGCTCCCCTCACAGACACGTGCTTCCTCCCTGGGCTAAACAGCCACTCAGAGGAATCTCTGTGCTGCTTTGCTTTCATTATTGCTGCCGTATTTCCTGGGGTGCTGTACATTGTCTTTCTCACTTTTTTTTTTTTTTTTTTTGTCATGGTTTGCCTCCAGAAAATGAAGATTCAGATAAATACAGATCCTTGCTAAAATTAATGAATGCAATTAGGTAAAATAAATAAATAAATAAATAAGGAATGGGGAAAAAAAAAAAAGCATTTCTAGAATTTCTGATGCTTTTTGTCCTTGTAGCTTGTTTTGTCCTGTAGCTTCTTTTCAGGCCTGTCACTGTGCAACACTAGCAAAATATATTAAGAGAAGAAAAGTGGCACAATTGCTGGATATGAAGTTACAGAAGTTAACTGATATGATTGTCATGTACCTGGCAGATTAGTGTATCCCTATCTGCTGATGTCTGAAGTACCCATGCACTGATTGTTTCTGTGAAGAAGCTACCATACATGAAGTTCAGTCCCACCTACTGTCTAATTCAAACCTTTTGCACAGTCTGGACCATCCAAGAAAAAAATAATGGGGGAATTCTGACAAGAGAGTTTACTGACATAATATTCTCTTTGTACATGCAGTTCCTGTACAAACTACTGGGTGGTGGCAGAGATGTTTCTTCTGGGGAACTTCTGTCTGCGGTTTTGAGTAAATTCTTTACACAGTGGAAACAGTTCAGTGAATTTACACTAACAACAACAAAAAGCACTCAGATCATTCCCTTTCTACAGCTGTGCAGGAGCAAGATGTTTGGCGTATAACATGTAGGAACGGCACATTGGAAATACCTGAGAAATTTTTCAATTTGGTCATCAGCATGGAAGATTCTGTAACAGAAAGAAAAAGAGAACATATAAAGAGGTCAAAAGCAAAACAAAAATCAAATACTGATCAAAACCTGAAGCATTACAAAGAAAAGACAGCAATGGAAGTGGTCTAAAAGTGGTCTAAAAGTGGTTCAAATCCAGCCATCCTCTGGGAAGAGGTCATTACATTTTTTAAAAGCTAAGTTACCCAGTTCCCATCATCAACATATTGAGCCCTATGTCATGGATTTCTTCCCATATCTACAAAAACCCTATTTCCAAAACTTTAACAAGTCTTCTCTTAGACTGCCAAGAAGAAATATTCTCTGGTGTTTTCTCATCTTCTGTATATTCAGTGGGATTGATAAAGTCAGAAGTAAACTAAAATATGCACCAGCAGAGTGAAGAAAGCCCATACTAATTGGTCTAATCCAGCAGTAGAAGATTCCTGTTTTAAGCAACCACCTTGGGACTTCAGCATGCAGGTATTAAGGCACAGGGAACAGTATTGGGGAACATCCTTTTGATATTGTTCCTTGATCTTTCCCTCAGTTTACATAGCCCTTGAATGTTCTGTCTGGAGTTCAGAGGTCCTTGAAACCAGCTGGTCAAGCACATGCAGTTCATCACTAACGCTGCCAGCCTCTAACTGTAGTGCTTGAATGCCACTTGCATAATTTGTGTGTTTTCTGGTCACTGTCTTGCTGCCAAGCTTCATAAGAAAAATCATTTTTTTCTGTATTTAATTTTCACTATCTAGCTGTACTTTTTCACTTCCCATTAATTCAGTTTCTTTAGCTTTTCTCTCACTCTTATCCACTCATCTTGTATGTGTGACTAATTTTAATTGCTGTGGCATTCCCAGCTGGGAAGCTAACAGGAGGCTTGATATTGCTTTGGATTGGTGCCCAATAGGGCTGCGATCTCATTGGCCACTTGTGTATTTTCAAATGAGACAACAGAGCATTAGCAAAAATATAAAGCAAACCCATCTAAGGAATGCAATAAATCGAAGGAGAAAAGTACCCTACACTTTTCTTACACAGGGTGCGAGCATGATGCAAAGCCTTCATCTATGCTGCGTCTGATGAAAGCAGCTCAGGAAGTGGGCCAAATTTAACGTGTTCCATGAGCAGGCTATGCAGAGCCATACCTTCACATGGCCACAGTACTACAAAGTCCAGATTTTGGTTACTCAGTTAGGGTCTTAGCAGCTCTGTATCATGGGATTTTGGATCCTTATAGTGAGGCACTTTCCTGTATGCTGTCTCTGTCTCATGTCTCTGTCTCAAATCACCTATATGACTGCTGTTGCAAAGGAGATGCAGTAGTTCACACAGAAGTGATGGCTTGATGGGTAAATGATTGACTTGGATGGGCATGTTGTCTACCCTGCTAACAGGGGAAACAAAAAATAAATTTGGAGTGCACCTCAAAGGAAAAGACCTCAGAGTAGCATCTGAACTTAAAAATATCATTTTTATTTATCTTAGCATGTTTCTCAGGCATTCCAATAGATACTTCACATAAAGAGCAGGAAATGGCTATGAGGCACAATGTCCTCAGAGAAAACTGGGAAAGAAACTTGAACCTCATCTGCATACAAGGAGTACTTGAAATCATGAGAACTAAAACACACACATTGAGAAAACCAGAACATTCAAGAGCAAGTTCACTACAGTAAAGTGGAGAGGACTTTTGGGTATGCAAGGCTTAAAGGTTTGGAATAGCTGGGAAACTGGCAGATGAGGTAGCATATCATCACCAGCCATATCCCAGCCTGTCATTGCCACTGCTGGTCTACTATAAAAAGAACAAATTTGTGATCTTTGTGAGTTTGAATTAAATATGATGCATTTCTGAATTAAAATAAACTATGAAATACTTGCCTGTCAATTAATTTATTGGCAGCAAACATGGCTGATTACTTTTGTAACTGTTTCAGCTGCTCATGCAAGAGTGATACTTTTCCTGCAAAATGTCTCATTGTGTTTGTTTTCTAGTCAAGTTACTCACCAATACTACTACATATATTCACCTTTTTAAAGCAAAGATTTTAATGGCCAGATCAGAAAAAGAACTGTGGGTAGGGCTTAAAAAACAAAAGCCAAAATGAAGCTTTGGGTCTCCTTTCTCTTTACCCTCTAGTCTGCTCAAAAACCTGAGAAGCATCAAAATAGTAAGCATCAGCATTTTCTCCAGCAAAATTTCCTATATGACTGCTGTTCTGCTGCTGACCATGGCCAGCTGCAGCTCAGTGCTACACAGATTGACAGCTCTTTCATTCCTGGCCCGTGAATGATTCTACATTCACTTTGTCTTCAGACAATGATCTTAAAGATTGTTAGATCAAATCTAATGAATTGGTCTGAAAAAAATCCAGCTTGAAGTGGTCTTGCCAAAAGCTCAGTGGTTTCAGTAGTCATTTGCCATGTGGGAAACACATTCAGCTTTGTCTAAGAGGATGTAAGCTTACATTTCCTATGACACTTTCACAACCATTGGATTGTCAGGTATCTTTAGGCGAAATATTCATTAGAACAGTCTTCTCCATCCTTAATGTCAGCCTCTAATGCCCTTGGGCACTTAGTGTCCTAACCACTAAGTCACACACACATGAAGTCACACTTTTCTGGCTCCAAGAATATATAACCAGTCTACACAGACAGAATCAAAATGTTCCCCTGCCCTCTGTCATAGCTTGATTAATATGTGCTTCCTTAGGACATGGTGTGAATTTAAATTATGAATGCCTAGTATTTTTTTTTTTTTAAAGGCACATGTCACTATTGTTTCCTAAGGTGTTTTGAAAGAGAAAAACATCACAATATCTAAGGGCTTGTATACCTAAAATAAAGTTCAGAAAAATAAATTTTGCATGAATGAATGAATTGGTATCTTCCATCAATACAGATAGATAAATGGTGAATGCACAGTCTGAAACACTGTACTCATTCTTCTTCAACATTTCCCTGAGGATCTTAAATATAAAGCTTTTGAAAATGGCCCATGGTATCCTCCAAACCAACTCTGTGTCCTAGGAGAGTGCTGCATAGCATGGACAAAAAGTGTCCATTCTAATTCATACACCAGTTCTTCCACTGCTGTCATCGTAGTTTTATCTGCATTAAATTCACTCAGTGGGAAGACTGGATGGAACATCATTGAAAAGGACTTAATTTAGTCCAGATATCAAAAGCCATGATCTAAACTATATATAAATTTCCTTTATAAATAAATGTCAAATCTTCATTCTTAGCAAAAAAAATTACAAATATCAGCAGAAAGTAAATCATATGGTCCAGATAAGATTAATCACTGAACTTCATTTAGGATGCACCTTAAAATGACCGCTATGTGGTGAAGATTTCTATTCAAAGGAAATGGTAAAATTTTAGAAAGAAAAAAAGTCACGGTATAATTTATTGGCACTCAGTCCTCTAGTGTTATGAAACAAGATGTTCAAGAGACAGAATTAAATTGTCATAAAACAATTTGAGTTTAGACGTGCCAGACTGCACAACCACAGATCTCCCTCCTCCCTTAGCAGCCTGGTCCTCAGAATAGGATCTTATTATCTTATTTTTAGAGAAAATTCTTAGGTTTGATCATTCTGTGTTGCAAATGTGAAAATGGAAGTTGATAAATACTGATTTAAAACTTAATAATTAGTAAACATTTGTTTCAGAGGAAAGTAGACATGATTTTTTTGGTTGGTTCAGAAGCTGTAAAGTGTAGTTAGTTCTTAAGAAACTGTGATCTCAAAGTAAATGAGAGCTGTCTTCCACACTTTTATTTAATACTCAAACTGTTAAAGGAGATGGTTCATGCATTATTCTAGAGAAGTGCTGAGTGCAATAAAAACTAATTTTGTCCCTGCAGGGAGGATAGAAAAAAAGTTGGAGAATTGCTATCTGTTCTGATCAATGTTTTTTATATGTAGCCTAGTTTCTTCATGAAAGGAAAGGGGAAGCGGGGCTTCAGGTGGTATGTAAGCATTGCAAACATCCTAATGAGAAAATACTTTGAGAACAGAGCAAAAAACAGAAGAGGTTTTATCACTTTAATATCACTTGCATAAATACTATTGTTTTTGATTACTATCAATCGTTACTGATTGTTGATTATTGCAGAGCAGTTATTATTGAAATACAGATGAGGGAGTAAATTTGAAAATCTGTTTTCTGTTTTCATGACACTGGAATTTATGGCAGCTCATCGTTACAGTAATATTTTTTGCTTTATTTCTCACCTTGTTTATTTTAGAGGGAAAATGTTATATTTCATGCCTATTGGTTAAGCTTTATTAAGAGGGCCCTGATCCAAGAAATTTAACTTTTTTTTTTCTTTTTTGATTCACATTCTCATTTTTTTGTTACTTTTTATATTAGCATCTTAGGTTTTCAGCCCAGGAAGCCAAAGTTGCCTGTGTGGGATGATTCCTCTAAAATTCCACAGTCAGCTGGCTGAGGGCTTCTGTTGGTTTTGGTCTGGATGTTCTGCTCCCACTGAAAATCCAAAGTAATTGCACAAATTGACCTTGAGCTCTTTTTTGCCCCAGAATTAAATGGTTCCTTTCCAATGATACTGGATTTTCAGAGTATATAATTACTTATTATAAAGTCTGTTAGAAGAGAAGGAAAATAGAAAATGTTGAAGAAATGCTATAAAATGCAACATAGAGTTTCAAAAAGCCTGCAAGATGATACTGTTCTATAGTACTTATATATCAATTTCTGAAATGTTTGTTTTCTTTTATTTAAGTTAAATTTTGTCAGTCACAATAAATGCTGTGTATTTTTTATATTCATATCTCCTTATGTTTGTAGGCCTCATTTTTTCCCATTGCAAATATCTATTTTACATAGCCTGAACTCTCTCAGATTCAGTAGTGTCATTCCTATTGTGTACTGGTGTAACTGAAAGAACATTAGGATTTGTTGTGTAAATGTGAGAACATGCCATCTGTTTGGCAATGGGAAGCTGAAAACTGAGGGAAAACATTAGAGGTGTTAGAATACCTACCAGCTGGAAAATGAGGGAAAACATAAGATAAAATAAAATATCTGCCAGTTGGAAAACAGAAAGATACAGCTGGTTGCAAAATGCTGGCTTTAAGGGTGCAAATTCAGGAGGCATGCTGTAGAAAGACATGCTGGGAAAAAGTTCCTAAAGGCAGCCTCAAAGTAGAAAATTAGTAGATGTGAAGAAATTGCGGGGGAAAGTGAACTTGAAAGCGTTTCCTACTGTAGTGTAGATATCACTGTTCTGTCACATTGTTTGTCTATGAAGTTTACATTCCCAGACAAAAGCTAGGAGAAAATGAAGGAAGAAAGGAACAAAATAATTCCGGTAGGAAAAATTACAGGGTCATTGTGAACTCTGCAGTGGTCTCTGTGTGGTTCTGTAATTAATAACTTCAGAAGCAGAGAGAAACACTCTACTGCTCCTGTTTATTTGATGGCCTTGATTAATTAAAATACAAGTTTCCTTTAAAAACTCAAGACTGCCTTTAATTATATTAGAAAGTTTGGCACTTCTTTCTTCAGTAGCATTGCACAGTGCATGCAGCCAGTTTTGCTGATTGAAGAAGTTTAAAAAATATGGCAGGCTGTGTGGACATTTAGTAGCTGACTACAGCAAAATTGGTTAATGACTAGTATCATCTAAATGAGGCAGAAAGCTGAAAGACTCATAATCTCTCCCCATGCACAAATTTTAATTAAATAATTATAATGTCCTTGTTGTAATTATTTATCAGTAACTATGCTCCTGAGTATTGTCTCTTTTGCTTTCATCTGTTCTGTCAGCTCAGCTGTACAATAAAAAATCAGTTTCAAAGATCTGGTATGATTAATTCTTATTACCAAGGGCCCTATTCTGCTGCCATTATTCAACCTGATTAGTATTTTAGTGCACAATTAGTCACACTGAATTCAGCAGTTCTCTGTGTGCAATAAGGTGCTGCTCAAAGCAGTGGCAGAATTGGACCCCAACTAACAACAGGTCTGGAACTCTAGTTCTAAAAGGTCTAGAAGGTCAGCTCAATTGCATTTTCATCTTCTGGGTGAGATGCCAATCAGGAAAGAGCTAAGGGTGTAAGAACAATCCCATGAATGTTTTTGATTCTTCTGAAGCTAGTTCAAATGCTAGGTGTGTGTCCTATCACACAGGGACATGGAGTCTATGACTTTCTGCTGAAGTTCAGGTCCCATGCACATTCCTTCTAGCAGCTGATATGGACTCACTCTTCTGCATGAAACCTGTCATTAGTATAGCTTCTTGTTTTAAGCAACAGCCTTGTTGATGGAGCACTCACTGAGGGTGTGAAAGACCTGAATTCAATACTGCCCTCACCTTAGTGGGAAATGTAAGCCATTTTCCCGCATTAATGAAGACTGTTCTGAGTTACGATAATAGACACTGAAGTGAGCTACTGTGCTATTTATCACCAGCAGAAGCTGCCTTCAGTCACACAGGTTTGAATTCGGGTCAAGTCCCTTTGCAGGTCTCTGTGATCTGTTTAACCTCTAGTTTCTTGGCATCTCAACAGCTGGAAACCAGATTGCAATTTTAAATAAAGCTTGAACGTGTTACTAAGTTGTTTTCTTTTAAAAGGTAAATTGTAGGTAAAAGTGGAGGTAAATTCACACATAAGAATGTATGAATGCTCTAATCCCAAACACAGAGATGTTTCCACTTATGATACAATAGAGAAGAAACAGCTTGAATAAGATTAAGAAGAGAAGAATGGATCTCGAGAATCTCAATAATTTACTCTTAAAGCTGCTAACAAACCATTTAGCAACAGTTAAAACATCAGCATAAGAAAGTTGTATGTAATGTATAAAGAAAAGAAAAATCACAAGAACTGCAGGATAAAATGCAGTATAATGTGTAACCAACTATGTTCCTGCTAGCTCTCAATTAGCTGGTTTGGCTATCATCAATACAGCCTTACTAATACAGATAGTTGTCTTCAGAAACTGTATTGCCTCAGCCAAGTTTGTTTGCTTATGCTTGTATGGCATTTTGTTATTAGCCTGAATATCTAAAAATAAGCAATAAAAGAGGCAATCAAAGAATACTTATTTCTACGAGGTACTGCTTGAAACAGCAGTGAATTTTTTTCGGCAATAGACACCACTTTGCTGATGTATGTGTCATCCTTAGAGAAATCTTCTGTTATGTTGGGGATTAAATTTCTAGGCTGGAGAATGGAAAGGGCAGGAGGGCAAGCTCTTGGTTTCCTTACACAGTTGAGTTAGGACACAAACTCAGTATGGAAGCAACATACTTCCAAGCAAAACTCCAATCAGCATGCAGAATCATATTTTTCTTTATCTACCAATGAATATTTAGATGGCTAATATAAAGCTGTTGATCAGACAGTTTACTAAGCATTAAGGAATAGATTTACAGTGTGATTAATATGAGGTTAAAGATAGATATACAGAGAACAGCACAATACTATGAAAGATTAGCAGGCAGGACACATCAAAATAGGAATATAAAAATATAATAAAATATAATATATTGGAATATAATATTAAAGTTTTCTCTACAGTAGATGTGTTGCTTTTTCTTAAGGCTGAGTTTTCTTGAAAACAAATTTCTAGGTGAAAATTCAGTTTACTTACCTCCTGGATTTTTAATTATTTAGGATAAATTAAAAATTTCCAAATATGCATTCCTGGGAAAAGTAATTTTGAATATTAAAAAATATATATGTATGAATTCATTAAATATTTACAAAAAGATAGAGAGGGAGAGAGAGAGAGAGAGAGAGAGAGAATATAGTTATATACAACTATTCTTAAATAACAAAAGCCCTTGCAGAATAAGTAGAGATGAAATTTTCTTGAATAGGTAGACTTGCTATTACTACCAACACTTCCGCTTTGTGTGTCTGTGTGTGTCTGTGTGTGTCTCTGTGTGTGTTTAGAGACTTGACAAGTTATTACTGAACTTCTGAAAGTGTAAGTGAGCAAAGGTGAATGTCTCAGCATTCCACTTTCTCAAGTGGAAAGTACTGGAATACCAAAGCTGTATTTTTTGTATTGCTCAGTTAAGAGGTATTGTAGAATATTATGAAACCTTACTGAAGGATGTGCAATTGACAGAAAGTGAAAATGGCTTGGGAAAGTGGATTTCTCAGAAATGCTGTGTAATATACAATTTAAGGTGGGAAAAAAAATCTTTATTCAGAATGCCCTGTGATAGTTAGGTGTAGATGAAAGATGTTTTATTTCCCCTCATGCAACTTCTATTAACAATGCAGAATTTCTCTCTAAAAACCTGTCAGATATGAAGAAGTGACTGGGTCTGTACAGATACCACTTAGGCCATCTCCTCTGGTAAAATAATTAAAAATTACCAGTGGATATAAAACAACTAAATGGAGTAAAATTTTCTCATCTTTGATTATAGTACACAAACTCAGAGAAAAAGGGTACACACTTAGACAAGGACAATTTTTACAGGATGATCCACAGGTGGTACCCAGTGCCAGCTGAGATCCAGCACATGTTTCCTAATGCTGACACTTCTTGCTGGAGATGATATGGACAGAAAGAATCCTTTTCTTCCAAGTGGTGTTTTGCAGATCCCAGAATTCTGGCTAATATTTACCTGAATAACAGACAACATTTTAGGCAATATCCCTTAGCATCTGCTGGTTTTCTGCCTTAACACTCCTTATGAGGAAGTTCACATTATGCAAATTGAAAAACAGATATCAATCTTGTTATAAGCTGTTAGACTTCTTATGAGGAAAAAACAATTTTTGTACAGAATGAATTATTATTTTCAATTAAAAGTTTTTTGAAAAGGCTAATAGTAAAATCAAATTAAAGCCAACAGTAAGAAATTCTTTAACTGTATCAGGAAGAACACACTAAATAAGTGTCTAGGTCAACTGGACCACTAAAGTTGTAATTAAAAAGGATGAAGGGATTGTGGAGAAATTACATGAATTCTTTGTAATCAGTCTTCACTAATGAGGATGAGGCAGACATTCCTAACTCAAGGTTAATTTTTACAGATGAAGCATTGTCAAAGAGTGGCCTCTGAAGATGAGGCATTAGAGAAACTAGATAAAGTTAATGGTAGAAAATCCCTGGGGCTGGACAGTATTCATTTGAGAGTTTTGAAAGGGAAAAACAAAAAAGTAGCTGAACTACTAACTAAAATACATAATATACCTCTAATAGCAGAAGTCATTCCTGAGGATTGATTTTTGTCTAAAGAAAGAACAAAGGATGACCTTGGGAATTATAGAAAAGAGAACTGTGTTTTAGTACCACTGAAATTGTCCAAAACCATTTCCATAACCACCCATTAAAGGATGTTTTAAAATTACCTGGGTACTAGTGCTATAAATATGTGATACATTTTTAAATTGGTTTCACAGCTTCTTGGGGTGTAATTTTTTATTTTTCCAACCTTACAGAATTCCAGGAAGGAAGCCACAGAGATATAGCTAGGAATATAGACAGATACAATTTACTTTGACTTCTAAAAACTTCTGACAATGTCCCTTGCTAAAGATTGTTGCCAAATACTAACAGCAGCAGACTGAGAACAGAAAAACCCTTCTGTCATATATCAAAAAATGTTTGGAAGATGGAACGTGGTTAATGAATACTCCTTGGGCAGGTTGTCCAGGGGACTTGAGATTAACATAACCTAAATTCATCAGTGAGCTGCGAGGGATGTTGTCAATTTTCCCAGGCAAATTCTCATTTTGTAGAGGCCAGGAGTTCCATATTACAATCACTTAAAAAAACACACCAGGAATCGTTATGGCAATGTGTGGGACAGCCCAGGACTTCCCAGTTGGTCTTCTGAGTCATGGGACATAGGCATTTCTGGAGAGCATGAGGCGATTATTCAGTCCTCAGGACCTACAGCGGATGTGCTGTACTGGAAGGCAGCAGAGCTTCTGCAGAGCTGCAGATTTATATTTAAAAATAAAATGCAGCTTGCAAGAACAAAGCCATTGTAGAAGGGCAAAGGTCACTATTTAGTTTGTAGAAATAGGGTAGTCCCAAAAAAGCAAGCAAAAATACCAGGAAAATTCTTCAAGCCAAACATCCATAATGTTCTCATTTTACCTCACTACTGCAGTTAGCTAAAGGCTAACTTGTCTTTGGCTTTTCTTCCATGAAAGAAATAACAATTTTGGGAGAATTTTTAGTTTTCTAGCGATATTAAAATATTGAAGACAGTTACAGAAAGAAACGATTGTGAAAATTATGAGGAATAATGAAGATAGGCATTAAATAATCAGGGATAATGTACAAAGCTATATACAGTGAATTACTAGACAGAAAAGAATTCACAAATAATTCTGTATCCCAAGATCTCTCATAACCTATGATCACCCATGAAAGAAGTAGATTGCTAGAATGCTTCAAGGAAGTGATTTGCATCTAAATCCAGCACTTTATGGGTTTTTTTTTTTTTTTTTTCATTAGCAGAACTATAAATAAGTTTTGTCAGGTGCTAACTTGCTTACAGTAATCACTGTTAAAATTGGAAATACTGTTTAGTAAAGCAGTAGCTGTAATTCCTACAATGATTATTGACAGCAGTGGAGTTGGAGAAATACAGCTTTTGACATCCTAACAACTTCAATGTTGGCAAGAAGTGAACCTTGATAGTTTCTGCTAATGTTTAAAAGGAAGAATTGTGTCTTTGTTATATTTATGGATTATTCTTTTTGTTGCTGAGCTGGTGAGGTATAGACAAATATCCTTTAAATTCTTATCATAGTCACATAACTAATGAGGTGCTGCTACATTCCAAGAGGGAAGACAAAAATAAACTAAACTAGTTCTTAATTTAACTGTACTATATTAGGGCTTTTGCAAATTTGGATGTTTTTGTTGAAGGCAAGATTCCTTCATAATTGTAACCAAATATGCCAGTGAAACTTTCTAGGGCAGATCATTGTAGACCAGGCCAGAGTGACTTTTTCATTTACATGTTAATGGAGTCAGCTCCACATAAAGTTAATTGAAGAACATGCATAAAGATTTGTTTGCTCTGTGGACAGATGCAATGGAAAAATCTGTTTAAAGCCATACACTAGGGTATGAATATTGATGTGAATGGGAAAGTCATTTTTATCTCATATGCAATATAGTTTGAATTCCATGGAGGGAAAATCATGCAGTTTCTTACATTCCTTGGTTTCAAATAAGACAGAGCAGTGATTAAGAAACTAATATACTCTTTGTTTCCCTGTTGTGCTTCCTGCAACATTTTTATATTTCTAGTTCTAAATTGCTGATCCTCATCTGTCAAGGTGGACATCCTTGGCAGTGTGTAATATATCCTTGAAGCCTGAGGAGTACGTCATGAAGTCTATGTTCTTTACTTTGCATTTTCTCAATGTCCTCTTTTGAAGCCCTGTGACAGCAGAATGTTTCCTTTCAAAGACCACAAACAAAAAAGGAGAGGGCCAGATTTCCTGGATTCTGAGGTGGAAAGGTGTTTTCCTGCCAGCTCATTGGCCACAGCTCACCAACAGATAGATTTGCATTACATAATTCCAAAGGGAGATGAGGGTCTGCAGGCTGGTGCTGCAGGAATTTGATGCAGACTGGAAAACTGGGGACATTCACTCATATGAGGGCATGGAGCTCAGGGAAAGAGACACCCAAAATATTTAATTAAAAAAATGAAGAAGAAAAAGAAAAGCTTGAGAAATGTGTGTAGGCTGCTATATACTGGGACAATTTCTTTCAGACAACCTTTTTGTAACTGAACTGCCCAGGACTTGACTCACCTAAATATTAGCACCTAATGTTATCTCTAATGCTACATCCTGTTGTAATGTGCTCTGTCTCAAGCTGTTACTGAAAGAGGCCACAGGTCTCTTTCACGCATCCTATGCTAGATATCTGAGATACTCTGTGACCACCAAAATGATAGTAGACACCTATGTTTAAGAAATAAGCTGAGCTTTCAGGATGGGATTCAGATTGAGATTGAGGTGCCTGGAAGTAGTTATCTATATGTAGCTGTTGATGCACGGTCTGTGTACCTAAACCCCAGTAATAAACCATGGGATTCAACACATTTGCCTAAACAGAGTGCCATTTGAGATACCCCATGGATATCTGAGACATCTATATGCGGCTGGCAGACATGACACAGATCTGAGACCTTTAGGAGTGGAAGATAGAGGACAGGTGAGACTCCTTATGTGTCAGAAATACCAACACAGAATTATGTTTATGCAGCTGAACCATGAGCAGGAGAAAGTTAAAGGGAAAAGATGTGTGTCACCATTGAGCCAATTCAGTAGAATGCTGTCTCCTTCCTTCTTGGTCCCAGCCATACCCTTCTACTTCCTAACACTGTCTCCAGTTGACTTCAGTCAAACTGTTCTCAGCCTGTTCTCAGGTGGATGGACCTATTGGTTTAAAACAATTCTGGTCCATTGCAATGTCAAAAATATGGTTAAAATAGACTTCTCTTTTCTAGTGGAAACATACGTTGAATAATACAAAAATAATTAATAGCGTTTGTTTTAATGTATGATGTTTTGTGGAAGCTGCTTAAAATCATGAGTTACAGGATTGCCAGATCAAGTTAAGTGATAAAGAGATGAAATGGGGGTGGAGAGGTGTGGGGTCTCATAGCATGCCAAGCTCAAATCCCAAGCTCTGAAGTAATCCCTTTGTAATGGAGATCCTTCATCTAGTGAAAGCTGCCTTAGAGATATGTGGAATGTGACCATCACAAGCTTGCTTTTATTCTGAACAGCTGAAAAGGCAACAGAAAGCTCTGTACACAAATAAGCAGATACGTCTTCACATGCGTAATGAAGCTGGAACTGAATGTGTGTGTTTATCGTGCTACTTCTTCACATTAATGTATAGTTGAGCTTCACATATTTGTTACAGTTTGCCTTTGCACTGCTAGCAAGTTTGAACCTTATAAATTGCTATGGATTCTCTTTTGAATGTTTATTTCATTAGCACACAAATCTAATAAGACTGAGTCAACAAGCTCAGGGCTGCTAATCTAGTCCTGTCAGATATGACGTTCTACAAACAGGGTGTCTAATTTCTTTGCACAGACGCTGGATTTGTTGGATACCAACAGTTCGGTTGCTTTATACAACCTCCTAGCAGCTGAAAGAAATTGGAAACAGTAAGCAACCTTTTATTTAGGACAGACAAAGATTAAAATGGCAGAAAGGAAAAAAAAAAAAAAAAGAAACAACAGGATTAAGATCATTTTATGTTTAAGATTTTGAATCCTAGAACTCTCATGTAAATTTAGGTCTGTAATACAACTGTATTGACTCTGTTGTTTGTTTTTTTTTTTTGTTTTTTGTTTTTGTTCCTGCAAATACTATGGCTGCACTGAGATCTTTTGGATATCCTCACCTTAACTTAATTAATTTAGGCACACTGAATAACTGTCTGGAGGAGTCTGTCTCTCTTTGCAGAGACTACAGGGAGCTCAGCTCCTGAATTTAGGTGTTCTGTGTCACACCTAAGTCAGATAACTGAGACGGTCTTAAGTAGATAGTGTAAAAAAAACCCTCTTTAGTACTGAAGTCAATCAGTGTACCATTTGAAAACACACATACTTACAGATCATCAGAAAGTGAAATGGAGAACTGGGGTCATTGTAAAGCATGCTGTCTCTGTCATTTGCATCCAAACAACAGACGTTCTGATGACAGAGTTAGAATAAAACATCCTTCTTTCACTGGACTGTACAAAACTGATAGATAGAAATTAGCAGTAAAGAGTTTTCAAATCAAGGTTTGGCCTCTTGGGGATAACAAAGTAGACCCTAAAAGATACACAACAGCATTTCAGCAATTGGGTACCATGCTTTGCTAGGTTACTTAAGACATTACAAGTAATGTATTGTTTAGTTCTACCCATGTACCCTATTAAAACTATTCCAGTGTGGCATAGATTGAGCAAGTTGAGGTCGTAATATGCCAGCTGGAGAATATTAGGGAAAAAATGTTCCTTCAGTTTCTGCTTAATGTTCTGGTGAAAATAAAGAAGCCAGTCACTTGTACTATGGATATGTTTACTTACAGTACTTTATAACTACCCTTACTGACTTACACCAGCTCCTGTAATCTCTCTTGCTATTTCCCATTCCTGAATTTATCATAAATTTTTCAGGAAGAAGTGCTTTATTTCCATTATGTTTCTTTTGCAGGAAAAAAAAAAAAGGAAGAAGAAGAAGAAGAAGAAGAAGAAGAAGAAGAAGAAGAAGAGAAAGAAGAAGAAGAAGAGGAAGAAGAAGAAGCGATTAACCATAGCAAGATGTTACTGCAGTTGTTTGGTTTGTTATTCTTATAATGAAAGTGTGTTAGAAGGAAAAATTATATAAACATATAAGCCACGTTTCTCATTGGTCTCATTGGTCAAGTTTTATGGGGAGAAAACCCCATAGGATTCTTTTAGAAATAATTATTCCAATATGCAAATTAAAATTGTGCATTATTCTTTTTTTTTTTTTCTTGTCAAATAATTTTCATTTGCTTTGCTGCTCTTATAATAAAAATCTGCCAACAGGGTTTCCTCTTAACTCATCTAAGGAAGCCTGTGAAGAACACTCCATATTTAACTCTCTTTTAGATCACTGTGGCTTGAGAATACTTTTAATCTCTTTTCCATTTATAACTGTACTGCTTGACCTTTTTGCAGCAAGGTGTCTTGTATATAAAATGTCAAAGAGAGGATTATAGACATGGGACAAAGATATAGTTTAATTAAAAAAAGTCCTATGAGACAGAAAAAGGTTACTGGCCCAGATCACAAATATTTAATGCCAGATTACTATTTATGATGTTAAAATAACAAAAAAGGGTTTATGGGTAACTTGTAATTGACCAACCTTTACAGGTACATATGATAATATTAAGCTTCAAGTAATAACTTTCATATTAGCTTGGAAATTAGTTTTGAAAATTTAAGAAATATTTCCTTAACGTTTTCTGTGTTAGAGAACTAATTTTACAAAATGAAATAGGTTAATGATATGAAGTTTGTTTCTAATTCAAAATGGTACAGTGGGAGAGCATAAAATAAAGTGTGTGATTTTGTAATTTATTCATGTGTTCATTAGTTTCTGTCTCTGACATTTAGGGACAGATAGGAGCATGGTTTTAATACCAAATGAACAGTAGAGAAAGACCAATCTAGTTTTATTGTTGATTTTTTCCCCCAGAAACAGTGAATATATTTCAAAGCTGAATGGTTCTACCAGGCTTCTCCACTTACATTCACATTGTGAGACAGTTATATTCACTGAAAGAACCCTATTTACCAGTTAATTCATGAAACAAAATAAGTTTATGATGAACAGACAGAATTTTGGCTTGAGACTAAGCATTAACAGCACAATGACTCAGCAGTGGAGAAACAAGGAGAAGTGCAGCTTGAGTGAGGTAAAACACCAACAAATCTCTCTGGCTGTAACTGACAAAGTCATGGAGATATAAGAAAACTGGCACACCATGAAAAATTTTCCATTAAGTTGTAATAAATACATGGTACAGTGCTAGTTTGTACCTGTGATAGTTTGATTTTTATTTGTTAATATAATATAGATTTTAGGATTTTTGGTTAAAGTCATGATATAAAAGATTGTAAAGAAACAAAAAGAGATAAAATATAATACAGAATTTTATTGAATCTAAATATTTTTAAGTAAGGAAAAGTGTAAGATGAAAAAAACCCTTCTCATGAGTAACCATGGGAATCAACTCAGAGTAGTGTTTGAACATGGTTAGGAATATTCAGAATGTTATAAAAAAAGAAAAAAAGAAGAGTACCAGAATTTCCAGTGAGAAACCCTGTGTAACTATGGGGTGCTCTAGAATTTCCAGGTACTGAATGGAGAAAAAATACAGCTAAAGAAGGCAGTGTTTAGTTATGTCATACTATGCTAGTCAGTGCATTTTGGTAAAAATAAGAGTGTAGAAAGAGGGGAAAAAACAAGACTGGCAACGAGGATGAGGATTTGGAGAACAGATTGCCCAAAACATGATGAAAGTATTTACAACAATAGTTAACACTCCTTTGATGCAAGGATTGAGTAATTCCTTATAGTTCTGAAGAGATGATAAATGAAACAGTTAATAACACATATTCTAAATAAACCTACATGGCTACTGCTTGGTTGCAGAGCAGCACATACTGTACTTCACCAAAAAATTAAAAATAAAAAAAAATCTAATATCTGAAGAAATCTTATATTGATTTTAAGTTTACATACTACTAGGATAAAAGAACAAATATTGATAATTAATAATGTGTGTACAAACAGAAAGTGCAATATGAGGCAAATTGGATTTTCCTGGATGATCACAATAGAAAAGACTAGCATCTTACTTTGATCATATAACAGATTTTATAAACAAATGAAATGTGATGGATCTCATATAAGAAGTGGTCATAAATTTAACACTGTGTTATGCAGAAGTTGTTTGATAAGATGTAGAAGGTGGAGATTAGCACCAAAGTAACAAAGAAGACAATGAAAAGGCTGTGCTGAGCTTGAGTTTATGTTAACATGGTGTCATGAATGGTGGCTTTGAAAAACACTGTGTTTGAGTTCCTCCGGGTTACACTGACAAGTTATGATTAAACTTGAATATAGAAGACTGGACTAATATAAATGAAAGATAAAATGACTCAATATTTTCAAAGTAAATAATGCAAGTTATGTAGTCATTTGCTTGAAGGTCAGTGACAGAAGTTCCTTCTCCATCCCATCTTTTCAGGGCTCCCAGGCAGTTGGGTATCCTGGAGTGGAGACCTTGAGCATCTACCAGTATTACAAGTGTCCATGTAAAATAGCTGTTAATTAGCACACAGACCTCAGTTGTATTCCCAGACACTGTATTATCAAGTTACTGTCATATGGGTCAATGAATATTGATTTAAATCAGCATTTGCAGCTGGGCAGTTTGCACAGCTCCCAGCCTGCTTGTTGACTGTGGGTTATTTCATTTTTACCAGCTTACCTTTCCTATGTGCCATACGAACCTGGAACCTAACAGGTTGCTACGAGGCAGGATACACAGCAGCTTGGCGTTTCAGCACTCAATGGCCCCTTTGTCCATTTTGAGGGTCTAACCCCAAATTCCTGTACACCATATAACTTATAAAAAATCAGAAGTTTATTTTATTACTACAGGTATCCAAATTTTCAATCATTGTGGGTTGTTGGTGTTCAGTCAAGGGTTTGTCAGGTTAGGTGCAGACCTGAACACAAATGCGATGTTTTACATTCAGAATAATTTGTATTTTTGTATTTTTTAATAAATACTTTGTACAAAAAAAAAAGGTATAACTATTTCCTTTTCTTTATCATAGAGCTATTTTAAAACATGTAAAACTCTACATTTATAATAAGTATACTACAGTTATGTAGTCTGGCCCTTCCCTCATCCCTCCGTATTCTTTTCTCTTCTAAAAGAAAACAAAGTTTTCAAATGTATTATGAGGAAGAAATACACGTAACATCACCAATTACAGTGATCCTGTAGGTTACATCAAATCCAGCCTATGCCACCAGGCTTACACTTCATATTTGTTCCCTGTGGCATCCTCATCATGATACCACTTCCTGTCCTGTAAGACATATGGGCTGGTCCTTTAAACTTAGAAGGTACAGACTTACATTGACTTCACTGTTTACAGTCTCCAAGCTTTACTTTGTCTACTGATCTGAAAGGGAATAACAGCAAGAGCCATTGTGATCTGACATCACTATCCTTAGGCATAGTCCCTATATGATATAAAACAAGGGTTTTCCACAGGATAATTATCTGTCAGCAGAAAAAAAAAATCCTAAATACATGTATATGTATATGTATATATATATACTTTTAGAACAGGGTTTCTCAGACACAGGGTCATGTCTCCTGTTTAGGTGTGCAGAGAATAACAATAATCTTTTCCTTCTCTTCCCTCCTTTCCAGTAGTTCTTACTGTGCTGAGCACCACTTGGTGCTCATGGATCTATAAATAATCTATTAATAGGATTTGGTGTGGTGATGCCCATTTGAATCAGCAGAAGGCTTGAAAAACTGCCTTTGTGAAGCATACATTGCTCATTCACTTCAGGAGGTGCCTTGAATGCCGTTCTTATGTAGCAGCGACACTTAGGGTATATATACCCAGGTTTTGTGTTGCATCTAAACTAAACTAATGGCTTGCTTCCAGTAAAAGCAGCAGGTGTAAGTCCCTCTCCCGCCTACTCTGTTCTTCCTCCCCTTGCCTCTGCTCCCAGCTGCTTGATCTTTTCCTCCTTTGCATCACTGTGGTACTCATCTGATCACACGGTAAGCTGGGTCAATCTACTAACCCGTCAAAAAATGCTATTTTTTTTCTTTCTTATGTCTCTGTCTGTCTCTTCCCCCCCCCCCCCCCCCCCCCCCCCCCCCCCCCTTTTTTTTTGGCAGGATTTCTTTTCTGATGTCTTATTGAATTAAACTGGTTTATCATGCCATCAGATGAGCATTGGCTGGGGCTAGTAGAAGTACACAGCTGTTTGTGTGTGTGTGTGGGGGGGAAAACAGGGTGCAGTGGGACCCCCACTGAGGTAGCGAAGAGCCAGTGCCTCAGCTGCAGCCACCCCCAATATGTATCTGAAGACAGAGTTTTTATGGTATTTGATATCACACTTGGCCCATTTTTTATTCTCTTTTCTTCTTGAGTTCCCCTTGAGCTTGCTTGCTGATCCCTCCAGCTTTTCATTTCGAGAGAGGGTTGATTGGATGACGTTGGATGTGCAGCATGTACATTTGAAAAAAGGCATGAGGGAGGGTCATAAACACTCTGCCCTTTCTATTTTTCTAAGATATTTGTAACTTTATCCTAGACCTTGGAAGCCATAGCATGCAACACGCCTAGAGACCCAGAAGACTTGGGCTCTAGAGAAGGCAAACAGCCCATTCAGTGAAAATTTTTGATCTGTGAATTTGAAAAAATGAAAACATTTTCAGGCAGGTTCACATTTTCTGAGCAAAACTCATTTAAATTCTCAGAGCTGATCTTAAACTGCAAGCAGACTCACTTAATTTGTTATGTGCCCAGTAGCTATTGACAAAGATATTACTCACTGTTCTTGTCTTTCTTTTTTTTTTTTTTGAGAAATCTTCCTCATCTTCTTGTGTCTTCCACAAGTACTATTTTCCATAATCCATCAGATTTCATATTATCAGATTGTTTGAAGATGTATGTTCAGATTTCTTTGCTTGCTTAGCAGTATGTAAACACTGGAGACCTCAGTTAGATTTATATGACAAAGGAAGTGACAGGATCTCTGACAAAGCTAAGGAAGAAGTCTAAAGTATTAGACTTATGGACGGTGTAGTTTGAAATTAGTGGTTAGGACCCATCCTCCACCAATGTCACAATAGATACACTGGGTGATTTAGCCCTCCAGACAGTGTGCAAGTCCAGAGGGGATCCTGCAGGTCCTAAGGTAACTGCCTTCTTCAAAATCTAATCGACATCTATCAAGAATTTCACCCCAGATCTGAGAGCTGCCCCCACTGTTCTGCAGGATTTTGTCACCTCATAGAATAAGTGACTCAAAATGGTGACTCACCAGTTCCTTCTCCTCTGTGGGTCCCTCTAGTCTAATCCTATGCACAATTCACTATAAATTCTAATTTATTATATGTGTATTCATAACATATACATATATATAAGAACAGAGATAATGTTGTAATTAATACAGAGAAGATTGTGGAGTTATTTGCAAGTTTAATTATCCTCTTGGAATTTTTAGATATAATAAATAAATGATTTGGGAGTAGAGACAGTTATGGTCGTCTCACTGATGAGAATACAAATTGCCATGTCTCATGGTTATCAGACCAACAGTTTTCACAGTGGCATATCTTCCCATAATTATGTGTGAGTTTTATCTTGAGGTGTTTTGTTACTGGCCATGTGAGAAAAAACACATCATCTGCACATCACTAGAGTTGTTGCTCCTGGGTACTGTAGGTTTACTGACAGCACTGTTGCAGATAGGCAGCAAAACATCCACACTGCAATATTATAACATATTGCTATTGCTATACATACAGTTATTGCTGCACAGTTTTATTGGTCCTTCAGATGAAGCCATCCAACTGTTCCTTTGGCATTCTCTGCTACAGTGGTGGAAGTTTTCTAATACAATAAGCAATTGCTTTTTAAATAATCTGAAAACATATCTTGAAATATTTCTGTATTGTTTTATTATAATTATTATTTTGTAAAACCATATGATCTGCTGTTCATCAGGGCCACTGAACATTCTTGTGGTGTAGTAGTATGTTTTATAATATAAGGAAATTTATCGTAATACAAAAACAATTTATAATATGACAAAAACAATTTATCATAACAATGCTTACTGTCAGAAGGTTTAATATTTTTTTGAAGTGAACTTGAAAAACATCATTAGGAATCCCATATCCTAGGTTGTAAAATTTCAGGAGCCATGGAAAAAGAAGGAAAGGTTATAAGAACTCTCCTTTTCTGCTAAGTTCTAGGCCCACCAGACTGATCTGCCTGTACACATGAGCTCTGAAAGGGTCAGATCCATCCTGCTGGGAATTCCTGCTGTACTATCCATATGTTTTAACAGGCAGAAGGGTTGCTCAGTTCTTTGCTCTTCTTCTTGAAAGTGGGTGATATTTGCAGGAGCCCAGGGATGCTCCAGCATGCCTGCAGGGCTGGACCACTTCCAGCACTCTGAAGCTACAATAAATAGCGTAAGGTAGAAGCATTCACAAAGTCAATCTAACTGCTCTTGAGTGGAGAGAAATACTTTCCTTCAGGAGGTGTAGAGAGTAGTTAAGCTAGGCTCTTGCTCTGAATCACTTTCCAGAAGAGTTTCTCTTTTTCCAGTAACCATGCTTTTAACTCAGGGAGACTAGCTTAATCCGTTCAAGTGTGGCAGTCCTCTCTGCTACACCAATATAAATAATAATAAAATTTGTGCTCATTTGCTGTATAATTTTAGATGAAATTTCTACCCAAATACATAAAAATCTTATTCACCATTTTAGTTATATTTCCATGATTCATGTTAAATTCACTGAATAAAAGAAATATGCAGAGAGAAAAGGAGAGACAAAAATGGAAATCAAGTTAATACTAAGGAAATGTGTCAAGCAGAGTCCTTGCAAACTCTCAAGGTCAACAACTTGGAAAACAGTCAGGAAGCCTAACATCAAGCAAGCAAAAATCACCTCATATATGTGAGAAGCTAGATAGGAGAATATGCCTTTGTATTTGTCATACTGCTGTTTATATTTCCTTTGTATTTTGCTGTATTTACTAACATGAGGTTCTTGGAGCAAACAAGGAACATAAATTTGCACTTCCATCTGTGACAGGCAACAACTGCCATGCAAATTTGAAAGGAGAATTCACACCCTGAACATCTGAGGACAATATTTCCAGTGGAACCTCTCAGGACTCATCAGCACTCAAACTGAGGAAATTATAGACAAATATTCACTTCCAGGTGTTTTAGCAGGCAAAAGCTTTAACAGAGGAGAACTTCCTTAGCCCAGGTGTACTTACGACTTCATGGTCTTGTAAAGGATCTTTATAACAAATTATGACATACTTTCATACAATCAAGAAACTTTAAGCTGTAGAACAGTGTTGTTACAGTTTTAACAGGACTATGAAACCTGTAAGATCAATTTTTAACCCATAAATAATGTAGTTCATGGCCTTTCTTAACACATTGTCTATCAGATTAGAAAGGAATAAAAATAAAATAACAATAATAATAAAAAAACCCACAGAATTTTAAATTTCTAGTGATGGAATTTTGCATGTCTGTTTTCAGGAAATTTCAAAATTTTGAACATTTTCATGCAAAACCTGACCTATATGCATCCTACCTGAAAGGGATGAAAATAGTTAACCTTGTGTCTTTCATGACATTGCTTTTTTTTATTTGTTTGTTTTCCCCTTAAAGAAAATATGGAAACTGGCTACCACAACTTACAGGGTACCAAGAGGAAACTGGAAACAACTAGAGAAAGAAAACCACTATGAAAGTGATGCCTACATTTTCTGTGCATTTGAGCTGCTACTGTGTCTTTCTGGGCTGTTGGGCTCTTGGTGTACGTTAAGAATTTGAGAAGCTCTAGGATCCAGTCGTAAATATGGTAGCTGAGGCTCCCTGTGTAAGTAGGAACATCACTGCTCTCTATGCAGTCCTTGCAACCCTTGGTCTCCTTAGGCAAAAGACTGGCTGGCTGTCTCTTGTACTCCATGAAAATTAAATAAAATTCTAAGAAACGAGGCATGTTTCGTGTGGAAAATCTGTCTGTATCACATAAAAAGTATACTAAAATATACACCATTTTACTTGGCCATTTTTGGTTTAAAGGTAATTTTCCAGGAAGAAAAGCATCCTGAATCTGCTAATGAGCTTTCTGCAGACCTGTGACACTGCAGTTAGTCTGACTCCACTGAAACAGTGACTGAGCAGTCACAGATAAAAATAAAACCCTAACTTCCCTGGTCAGGTTTCATTCATGCTCATAAAGCAATATTTGGGGTATGCTGAGTAAGCAGTGTTTGACTTCTTAAAGTGGCTCTTTTACATTGCTTTTTATTAACTATTCCACTGATAATTAATATGACTAAATGAACGTCAGAAGCTGCAGTTGTCTAGGCATATATTAATGCTCCTAAGTTATCCATGTTTTGTGCTTATCAAGTTTTGCATTTCTTTTAACACCTAGAAAAAAGCAAGAACAGTTCCAGTTCCAGCAATATGCAATTTTATCTGATTTCCAGGATCATTTTTAACAAACTGTTCTACCATACCTAGTGTGGGAATGTTTAATTTGTTGATATATTTTACTACTGGAGTTTGAACTACAAATGGGCTCATGCCAGTTTCATTAGATCTTTTTGGCGGTTGTTTACACAGATGATTACAAACTGCAGCTAATTCATTTGCAGCGTCTACCATCAGTAGCAGGAACTGATTTTTAGTTTGTTTGTTTATTTATTTATTCCACTCCTGCTGGGGCAACTGAAAATACAGTAGTACACTATTGTTTGTCTTGTTCAAAGGTATCCTGTTAGGTCCTTTATGATTACATCTTGCTATTGTCTCCTTCTCAATATATTTGGCCTGCAGGGACAATCCAGGAGGAATGTTATGAATTTGTGTTCACTACAAGTAATCACGCTGTCAGGCTAACATTTGAGTGTCCCCATTTAACAATGATGAAGAGGTATGTCTCTTTAAGCAAACGAGTACTGGCACATACAGTTCTGATTAAGCCATTGTTGCAGGGGCTAATGCCCAGAGCTGTGGAAGGTGGGTTCAAGGTGTTCCTACAGGGCTGGACAGTAACAGGTGTGTGTTAGAAAATACAGAACTTCTGTGGTGGAGCCTCTGGTTTTGATTACTCCTGATCCTCTTTTCTGGCTGTCTCTTCCAGACTGCCTTTTGAGACAGACACCTTATAAGCAGAGAAAGCTCAAGGCTTTTTTTTTTTTTTTTTTTTTTTTTTTTTTTTTGCCAGTAACAGAACTAGATGGTTAGCTGAGTTGAAACTGTGTGGATGATAACAACTCCTTTGTGAGAGATGCTTGTAGTGTTTTGATTTGAGAACAATGTTTGCTCTGTCCTCTCCTCTTCTACTATCTCCCTCCTTCCCTCAGCTCCTGGTACTTTGCAGTTGCTCTGCCTTAAGTCAGGTCTTGTTTCTCTGGAGTCTCTGCCTTACACTTCTTTTCATGGGACATGTACTGGGTCTGGCTGGGATGGAGTTAACTTTTCCTGTAGCAGCCTATACAGTGCTGTGCTCTGCACTTGTAGCTAGAACATTGTTGGTATCACACCAGTGCTTTATCTATTGCTGAGCAGTGCTGGCACCGCATCAGGACTCCCTCCAAACCCCCCAGAGCCAGCAGGCTGGGGGCGGGCAAGAGGTGGGGAGGGGACATCACTGGGACTGCTGACCGAAACCAACCAAAGGGATATTCCATACCATACGTCGTCACACTCAGCAATAAAATGTGGGAGAGGGGAAGGAGAGCAGGGGGCTTTTGTGATGAAGACGTCTGTCCTCCCAAACAGCATCTACAAGTATTGAGGTCCTGCTTCCTGGGACGTGGTCAAACATTGCTTGATGGGAAGTAGAGAATATATATATATATATATATATATATATTCTCTCTCTGTGCTTCTGCACAGCCTTTGCTTGTTTCTTTTTGTTTGTTTATTTGTTTGTTTGCTTTTCCCCTCACCACCAGACATGCTAAGCACATTCTAAGGTGCCAAGCAAGAAACTGGCAAAGCAAGAAACTGTTCATAGATTTGGCCTGCCCAAGTCCTTACAGGCTTCACCTTCCCAGAGTCAGAATCCACTGAACCGCCCTGTATTTTCCCATCATATTTTTCCCTCTATCTGAGAAAGAAGTTACCAGTCTGCCAAGAATGAGCAGATATTTCTATCAAGAAAGAACCTGCATTCGACCCATTTTTATGGGGAAATGAGGACTGTAAAATAAGGATTTTTTTTCCAGAGTCCATTGAATCAAAAAATAACAAGACGATTTGGCAAGTGGAAAACCTGTATATGTGAGCATATAAAGACTATTGGCATACCCTGGACACAGATATAATTGAATTGAATGTCTTTTTTCCATTGGTGAGGATCTTACCACTAGAGAATGAAATACAGAGTATATACTTCATTTCTTCTAACTTGGATCTGAGCAGAATACTTAAGCAGTAAGACAGGAAGCTGTGTGGAGTATGTATCTAATAATTGAAGACAGTGGTGACAGAATGGGATGTGGTATAAGTGGCCAGAAACAGAAATAAAGTCCTCTCTGGTACTGGTTCAAGTACAGAGATAAAAGCTGTGATTACATTAGCAAGTAGGAGCTGTCCAACAGGAGCACAAGTGTTGAGAACAGCAGTTGGTGTGAAGGATCTGACACTTTAAGGTATTTTACTTTTAGATGCTGGTCTTGTGGATGGAAATAAGAATAGCTCCAAGGTACTACCATGCAGACCTAATGAAGGTAAGAGGTTTAGTGTCCCGTTGTACCCCAAAACTGATAGCTAGTTTTAAGAGAAGGCTGTTGGCCCATAGTGTCCTTAAAATGTCCTTTCATTAAAAACAAAATAAAACATACAAACAAACAAAAAAACACTACCACCACCAAAAAAATACACACACACCAAAAAACCACCACCACAACAACAAACAAAAACAAACAACAACAACAACAAAAACACACAAAAAACAAGGACCACCCATTATGAAGCAATGAACAAAACCAAGAGTTTATGGTCATGTAAACCTTCTCTCCTCCCTCTTGTAACCCCTTATGTACTGGATCACTTTTGATTTGATACCTTTTATCATGGAAGTGGTACTATGCAAAATCGAAGAGTAGTGAGCAATTTTTTTTTTGCTGGGTAATACGAAGACGAGTTGTAGATAGATATGATTCACATGCTATTAGGCTAAGCATTAGCATGCTCACTATCCCAATGCAGACACCCAGGAGTTAGACTGCCTCCCAGCCAAGCAGTCACCAGTCAGGTAAGAGAAGTTGGATAGGTTGTTTCTTCATCTTTCTGGGATCTCCAGGTTTTCTGATTTTTAGCTCAGATTATATTTTAAATCATGATGGTGTTTTTCTCTTGAGTTAATTAAGTACTGCCATGTCAACAATTTCAATTCTATCAGTGTTTTTCTTCCATGTCTTTCGCAGCTTTGGTTTATGTACTTTGTCATAGAACATATATATGTATATATATATTCAGAACAGGTAAACTGAGGTCACACTGTTGTGCGGCACAAAAATGGATGGTTGTTCATAAAGCACTACTGCCCAGCAAATGTGATATTTCCACTCCTGTTCATGCAGCTTCCAGGTGTACCTTTTCTTTGTGATGAA